>NC_087203.1:21427153-21439653 GCF_015104395.2 Macrobrachium nipponense
AAGTAATGAAAATGCAGCAAGAGAAAGAGAGAGAAGCAATGATAATGCAGCAAGAGAAAGAGAAATGTTGGTAATGCAGCAGGAAGAAAGAGAAAAAGTACGTATGCTGAACAGAAGGAAGAGAGAAAAAGAGCGTATGCATGAGTTGGAAATTGCTCGGTTAAGGGAAAGTACTCGTAACAGTCGGTCAGGCGAGAACGGAAACGAAGCTGATACGTTAGGCATGAGTGCAGTGCTAAAATTAGTACCAAAGTTCGATGAGGAAGATGTTACGACATATTTCATGTGTTTTTGAGAAGTTAATGGAACGAGTAGGTTCTCCTAAAGAAACGTGGACTTTATATTTGCAGTCAGTTTTGAGTGGTAGGGCACTTACTGTGTATAGTTGCATGTCTAAGGAGGATGTGATAATTACGATATTGAAAGAAACTGTTCTTATTGCGTATAGGCTAGTACCGGAGGCGTACTGTAAGAAATTTAGAAATTTGAGAAAGAATGAAAATATTACGTATGTAGAATACGGTAAGAAGTTAGATAGGCTGTTTTTTGATTGGTTAACTTCTGCTAAGGTTGAGGATTTTGACGGTTTGAAGAACTTAGTGTTGTTAGAAAACTTCAAAGATAACGTGTCCCCTGAGATTAAACTTTATATAGAGGATAGGCGAGAAGTATCTTTTGCAGGAGCACTAGGCTAGCTGACGAATATAGTCTAACTCATAATTTGAGTGTTAGTAAGAAACGAAACGATCCTTCGTCTGGTAGAGTACAAAGCAGTAAAGGTTTCAGTCCTAGTAATAGCAATGCGAGTAAAAGTGACTATTCCTGTTATACATGCGGAAAACCTGGTCATATGTCTAAGGTTTGTAAGAGTAGAATGGCATCTAGTGGCTCAGAATTAACTTGTTTTCCGATGTAATGGGAAACGGGCATTTAGTGAGAAATTGTTCAGCAGAAAGGAAGGATGGTAAGAAACCAGTATCGCTAGTTAACTTTCATCAAGTAGGGATGATGTGATGAGAGAACTAGGAAAGTTTTTGGTGAATTTCTGCCGGAAGGCGTAGTTTCCTCTCTTGGAGGAGTAGATTCGAGGGAAGTAGTCTTACTTCGAGACAGGGGCTGCTATCTCACTAATTCGAAGAGAGTGTGCCAAACAGGGCAGAAATCAATATGGAAGAGAAAGTCATGTTAGGTGGATTTCCTAACACTTGTGTTCTTTGTCCTTTGTTTGAAGTTGAATTTAGAAAGTCAGGTATGGTCAGGAGAAGTAAAACTTGCAGTTGTGGACAGTTTGCCCGTCGAAGGCGTTGAAATTATTGTCGGTAATGACTTAGCTTTATCCAAGAATGTGAATCCTGTTGTGAGGAATATTCCAGTGCCTGAAATGGTTAAGTAACTAGGTTTGGGTTTAGATACAGACATAGACTACAGTCAGAGTAAGTTCGTGGATTCGAACGAGTGTAAGTTCGTGGATTCGAACGAGTGTGAGTTTGTGGATTCGAACGTGAGTGAGTTCGTGGATTTGAACGAGTGTGATAGAGGTAGCGAGGTTGATCTTGGCATGAATGTGGCTGAGAGACCGAACTCTATCGTTGACAGTGAAAGCCAAGGGGAAGGCGTAGCTGTCGAGAGTAACGTAGTAAATGTTTCCAGTATCTAGTACTAGTTTACGGTGATGAATTAGGCTCTAACATTTTGGATAAGGATGAGCTAGTCAAGTTGCAGAGAGAGGATGAGACACTAACCCAAAATTTTGAATGTGAGCTGGATTATGATCTCGATATGTGTAAGGAAACTTTTTGTTTAAAGGACGAAGTTTTGTGTCATGTTTTCGTCCTAAGTCAGGTAGTGAAGGGGGAATCACTGAAAAATTAGTAGTTCCTAAGAAGTTTCGTGAGCTAGTTTTGAAGTTAGCACACGATGAGCGAGGACAATTTAGGAGTAAATAAAACTTTCAAGTGTATTAGTAGGGCGTACTTTTGGCCTAAAATGAAAAATGAAGTGAAGAGATATGCTCTAAGCTGTCCTGAATATCAAATTGCCGGGAAACCGATTCAAGTAATTCCTAGAGTTCCGTACTGTAATATTCCTTCAGTAGGCGAATCTTTTGAGAATGTATCTATAAATATGTTCGGAACTTTGCCTAGAATTAAGGGTAGAGATAATTGCATACTAATCTTGAGTATTGTAGAAACAATCTAAGAGATGTTTGGCAGCTTGCAGAGAGAACGGGGAGGCTCTTGGCACTTAGCGAAAGAAAACCCGAACAGAAGTCAAGGGGGAACTGAAGGAAAGCTGATCTTATAGCAAAAGAGAGAAGTTTGTGTGTAAGAGATAAAGTTTTAGTTACTAGTCTCGAGAGAAAGTCCATTTTTACCTTCTAAGTAACGAAGGTCTTTATTCAGTACTACATTATAGAATTAATGTGGGTAAGAGTAGAGCAAAGGCAATAAATGTAAATTTGCTTCAGAATTATAAACAACGCCCCGTGCCGTGGCCTCCGCCCGTGTAACAGTGTTACTGAGTGAGATTAGTTTTGAGAAAAACACAAAAATGTTTGGTTTTAAGTATTTATAAGTTTTAATCAGAGTTCAGAAAACGCCCCAAAAAAAGTAAGAGAGAAGGATAATGTATTAGCTGATAGCCTCTCGAGAGATTTCTCAGAATGAGTTAGCCTAATAACCGTTTTCTGTTATCGCACGAGTGAGTGTGTGAGTGGGGAAGTGTGCATGTTTGACTGGATTAAAGCTTTATGCAGAATTGTTTCCCGCTGTTTAATTTTTGCTTCTCTTTAAAAAAAGAAAAAAAATAAAATCAATTGATTTCATTTTTTTTTTCTCTTTGGGGGGGGCGTGTGATGGTAATTGCTTCATAGGAAAGGAAGTTAAAGGAAAGGAGAACGCATTTTCGAGAAGTTCGGAAGTATGGAGGCTTTCGCGCTCGTGTTGGAGGCGCCTGTCTTCGTGGTGGTTCTAGAATCGTCGGGCGTGTTGTGGAGCACAAAAACGCGCCAATGTTACGTGAGAAACGCCGCGATTTCTGATGCAATACCTCGTCTAGATTCATCTAAGAATGTCTAGAAACCTCGGGAGTCTGTGACGCTCGCCGTAGGCTCCGCCCCCCGGATGCCGTATAAATACGATGGAGGAAGTAGCAGCAGGTAGGAGGAGATATCGAGAGTGATCGTAAGAGGAAGAGATCGTAAGAGGAAGAGATCGTAAAAGAGAGGGATCACCAGGTAGTAAGAGCCACAGATCAGATTATCAGTGAGAGATCAGCAGCAGCAGAGATCTTCCGTGAGATACGAGAAAAGGGGACCGACGAAGTATCAATCAAAAGAAGAGTTGTTCAAGAGTTGGTTGGATATTGGTCTAGTCGTCTCAGGAGTGGACTACCGTGTTATCGCGACGTCGAGCAGACTTCGGAGAAGAAAAGGGGGGAGTTGCCTTACAAGTAAGCTATTTTCTGCAATACGGAGTCAAGGGGACGTCTGCAATTGCCGCTCTCCTTTAGTTAAGCCACCGCTACGAGTCACTAAACCGTTCTGCAAGTATTTGAATTACCTCACTGTTTCCTCCAGTTCATGCAGTGTAGATTCTATCTTTTTATGTAAATAGGAGATACCATTCTGCATTTACCTTTGTTAGTAAGCTTGTAAATAAACCTTTGTTGTGTTAGTGTTTCTTTCTATATTCGTATCCCCAGTTTCAACTGTTTGTGTTGATAAGTTTTTTTTTTTATTATTTCATATCGAACATGAAGCGGACCTCCCTCAGAGGCCGTAACATTGTCTCTGAGATCTCGGAGTCCGTAACACCACAGCTATAGAATTTTATTACTTTTTGCTAATGTTTACTGCCATACATATTAAGCGTCCAAAAATAAATGGCTAAATTGTGGTCTCGTTGTGGAGTGACAGAATACTTTTGAATTTGTACATACTAAAATCGATATTTGCATACGCAACTTGACTATCAGTAACTTTAGGGCATAGTGCGAGTAAAGATCCAGCAATGTGCATAGTTATCCTTTTTTTAAAAAAGGGATTATGAGAACGATATTCTTCGATTTCATATGTTGCATAGTTATCCTTACTTTAAAAAATTAAGTATAAGATCGATATTCTTCGATTCATTTCTTGAAATTATTTTCGAATAAGTAAAATTTCTTCCTAAGGAAACTTGTTTTTCACCCTAAAGATATTTAAATTTTAAGAATATCACCTAGATAAGGAGTTTGCTTTGCTGATTTTAATAATATTCCTATTCACTGAAACTACATTTCGTGGTTAGCTTTGTGGTAGGCCCCCCCCCCCTGCTGACCAAATCAGTAATTATGTTTTGTTTATACTAAACACAAAATTGTTTATAAGCTCTGCAATTTACTTCTACCATATATCAATAAAGGTCAAAATGACGCTGAACAAATGTTGCCCAAGACAAGAATCTTTCTATGCGCTCTGAGTTTGAAAAAGGAAAAAATCGTCCTCCAAAGATTTTCATTTCCGTCTTTTCCTGAGATACTCCAAGTTCCAGTCCAGCATTTGAGTCTCGCAATTCCTGGAGTGTTTACTCTCAGATTACGAGAATTTTTTTATCTCTGATAAATGACAATTTTCATCACGGTAATATTATTCAGATGACATGTTTACATCTTCCTATTTCCGACTTGGTGACTGTGAAGAGTGTGTATTGGTAAAGGTTTATTCGTTCTTATTTTAGTGGTGAAAACTGATTAAAAGCAATTATTCCTTTCTCTTCGAGCATAATTCCATGTGAAATGAGATAGGCGGAGGATATTAACGAACCTGAGAATGGGATCCCTTTCAAGCCTCTCCCTTGTTTCCATTTTATACATGTACTTACTGATTTCCTGTTTATAGGTTCTAATTTCTTCAATCTTCTTGTGGTTTCCTATTTCTCATTTATCCCAGCAGGTGGTAAAATGATATGAGTTTACCAATTCCGTATTTCCCATTTAAAAGCATTTATTTTTCGTCTAGTTTTTACCTAATGAACTCTTCGATACCCAAAAATTTAACCGACAACAAATTCTATGATGTGGACACACTATAATACTCAAGCTGGAAGAACATTGCCTGAACTATCTCACAAAGGCCCTTATCCAGTACTTCTGATCCCCCAAGTCCTTACTTCTTACTCCTTTGTAAGTCTCCTGTCCGTTCTCCGACCTTGATTGTTGTCTTCTACGGTATCCTCCTTCTCTTCTGTGAGTCTTTTTCCATTATTTTAACTTGGTTATGCGCCTTCCCTTTCAGACACAGCAAAACCTGTCACACAAGTTACTCAACTTATTTTTTCTTATTTCATATTTCTGCTTCAGCATCTATCTTTCTGTCACATTCACTTGCCATGCATCGTACAATTCCATGGCAAATACGTTTATCCCCTCGTGTCCTTAGCATACGAGTATGGTTTCGTTTATCGAGTTTCCGCTGTCTTTGCCTCTTGATATTTCAAACTGTCATCCTGGTTTGATCAAAGCCATTGTCTTCATTTAATGTATTATTGATGTATTTCTATTAGTCTTACTCGTATTTATTTTAACAGAATTTGCTGGTAAATAAGAAAGTGATAACATATAATCCTTGAAAACACCACATAGATTTGGTGTTTTTATTATTGTGTTGTTGACATTTTGTTTTTAGTTTGTGATCCATTACCGTAAACTTTCTTCCATCTTAATAGTATGAATGTTGATGGCGAGGGTATTATTTTAATGTTCCTAACTTTTTTTGTTTTAATGGTGTTCAGGGAAATTCTTCATGCTATGACAATGCTGGTACGACGATGAAACGGATTTTTGTTATTATTACACTAGCTGACCAACCCGGCGCTGCCGGGGAAAACTCTTGAATAACAACTGATAAACTCTCTCTCTTCTTTCTCTCTTATTTTCCATCTTTCTCTTAACTAACCCCGCCTCTACTCTCTCTCTCTCTCTCTCTCTCTCTCTCTCTCTCTCTCTCTCTCCAACCATCTCTGTCTCTTTCCCTCTTTATCCTCTCACTAATACCAACTCCTTCCTCTCTTCCTCTCGTCATCTCTCTCTCTCTCTCTCTCACTTTGTCCATCTTTCTCTTACCTAACACACCCTATACTCTCTCTCTCTCTCTCTCTCTCTCTCTCTCTCGCTCCTTTCTCTCTCTCTCTCTTTCTTCAACCATCACTGTCTCTTTCCTTCTTTGTTCTCACTAATATCAACTCTCTCTCTCTCTCTCTCTCTCTCTCTCTCTCTCTCTCTCTCTCTCTCTCTCTCCTCCCAAACCCTAGCTCTTATCTCTCTCCAGGATGCCAGAGAACTTCCAATCATTCATTCATTCATTCTTATCTCTCTCTCTCTCTCTCTCTCTCTCTCTCTGTCTTTTCTCCTCTTTCTTCTCCCTAATAACCCGTCTACTCTCTCTCACTTCCTCTCCCTCTCATTCTCTCTCTGTCAAACCCCCTTCTCAAACTCAGCCCTCTTTGTTGTCATTGCTGTTTACTTATAGTATTCTTTTCCAAATGATAAGGCATATGCATACAGAAATTATGTATGATAAATTCGTAAAGTAACTAAGTCTACAGGCATAACCAGCCCCGTTTCACGGGAATAACCAGCTCGTTTCAATGAATCCCTTCTCACCCCCACCCCTTTCGAAGTGGGGGAGGTAGGATGAAACCCCATTATAAACCATCTTAGAGGTCTCCAATATAACCCTGCCAAGTTTCATCCCCATCGGACCAGCTGTTTGGCCGTGATTGAATGACGAACGGACGGATGGACGGACAGACATAACACCCATTATAGTAAGATTATTACATAGTAAGATTATTAATATTTGCTGGAAGAAGACCTTCATTAATAGACGTTTGATTGTAAAAATGTGGTATTTGTCAAACTGAATATATTGTACAAAATGCAGTACAAATTGGATCTTAAGCCTAATTAGCAAAAGATCTTAAATATCTCATCCTGGATTCTTCTTGCTCAGGAACGTCTGCTCCTCTCTCTCTTTCTCTCTCTCTCACTGTCACATACAATTTTTGGAAGAAAACTATGTTGCTTTCGTTTTGGCTGTTAACTACATTTCAGACTATTAACAGACAATGTAAGTTGCTTTGCTCAGTCAGCCTTTTCATGGTAAATATTTAAAAAATAAAGTTTAGTGCAAGTCATTCCTTAATAAAACTTCAAAATCAGAAGAAGAATTAACATTAAGTGTTCAGTCCCCTATGATTCTTCAAAACGAGTGAAATGTTTACCATCGAAATCCATTTCTTTTCCCGTTCAAAATGAACAGATCTCTTCAGTCACCAGAGAAAGAAGGGAAAAGGGAAGCGGCTAACAGATAAAATGGCACATTCATAATTCTTAGGTGCTATGATTCCTGTCTGAAACATCTGTTATATAACAGATGCTCATAATTTGCCACGGCTAACTCTAACTCTGGGTACTTATCCACACTCCTGTCTATTTTTCACCCCCTGTAGTACCCTTGTGTCTTCAACGATCCATTTCGTGTCACGGACCAACATCCATTATTTCTTTTTCTTTCGGAGTTGTGAAAATATATTTTTGGTGTTAATTGCAGTGGATCGCATTCCTCTCAGACGAGAGATAAAAGTTTTATCTCATCTCTTCATACATCGCATCGAGTTTTGTATGATACTGTGTGTGTGTATGTGTGTGTGCCAAAAGTTGTTATACCATTGATGAAAGCAGATGAGTTGTAATATATTTGAGTAAAACATGTTTACAAGACAGCTACATTATTAACACTATCTGATAAAAATAGAAACACAAAATGGCTTTGATGTTGATGATATATTCATTTGTTATGGATCATGCCTGAATTGCAGTCACGGAATCAGGCCAGTCTTCTTGCCTACTATAAATTTCATGACGGTTTGCTCTGTTGAGCGCTGATCATGCCACCTGTTCTTGTACTTGAAGAAATTAAAAGGTGGAAAATGTAACCAGAGACAACCCTTTCTTGGTTCTGTGCACAGCATTTCAGAATACAAGAACACTCCATTTTTATGTTCGCTTAGTTTTTGCATTCATCTGAGCTTTCATTGAATGATAAACGTTCTCTGCTTACATGTGTTCCTTTTTTTCTATTTCATCGACAAGTCTCATCTAAAGCAATTTACCACTTGGCGTTTAGCAAGGAAGTGAGATCGCCATTACTCTCAAATTTAGCCCGAAACTAACTCCAAATGAAGATCATTGTAACACAAAGACATGTCGAGATTACCGGAAGTGTTATGTCAGCGACAATGCAGGACTTCTTGCTCTTTTACCCTTCACAATGTCGCTTTTGGTTGCTTGACCATAGACTTCATTCACTACTAGTAAATTATTACATACCCACTTACATGCTCCCCGTAAAAGGTAGTAGTAAGAGAAATTAGTCACACAGATTCAACACTTTCGTTGATAATATAAAAAATATATATCAATCAGAAAAACATCATCATTAGTAATTAGATTTTTAGACAAGGTTTTCAAACTGTAAAGCTACATATATTAGCATAAATTCTGAACATTCTCTTTCACAGATTCGTGCTTTGGTAACAACAGATAACACCCTTCATAACTACCAACAGATAACACCCTTCATAACTCAATTCCCCGAAACCAAGACCGGTCCCCCAAGACATCCTGAATGAATTCGAAGAGCAGGTTCCCTGGAGTTTTGCAATTCTTACATCTGAACGCTGTCCAGTTGCCAGCAACAGCGTTGCTCTTAACCAATCGTTTTAATTTTGACGCAGCCTTATTAAAAACGTTACCAATCTTGCGGTGAAATGACACTGATACTAAAGCTACAGTTAATAGGTAATTAATAATTAATCTTTTTTTCTATAACCAATAATAGAGATACAATCTGGTGTTGTGATCGAGTTATGCAGGAAATAATCGGCATAAAAGCAAACATGTCCTACTCAATATTCCCGATCATAGGTCTGTGGGATGTTCGCGTGTTCAGAGATTAACAAACAGAGGGAGAGAGAGAGGAAGGGGGGTGTTGGGGATGGGGAGGGTTTCCATTTGCCTTTTTGTGGCTATACAGTTACACTATATATATATATATATATATATATATATATATATATATATATATATATATATATATATATATATATATATATATGAAACAATTTAACAAATAGAATAATGGTGTAAGAGAGTCTGAAATGTAAACGACTGTTCAAACACAATCCTGCGTGACCACGTCTGGCAATAATAAGTGACTGAATTAAAGGGTAAAGGTTAAGATATAGCAGTATCCTATTTTTCACTGAGACAAAGTACGCAAGATTTGATAGATTTATTCATGTTTATTTTGACTAATTCTAATCTTTTAAAGGGATCAGTAGATTGAGGCGATGATTTAATCAGTGGGGCCATTCATTGAACTCTGAATTCAGAGAGGCTAAGATAGGATTCTTATCTTTAAACAGAAATTTTCAAATCGTTCCTTTTAAACAGTGTTATTTACGCGTCTGAGAGAGAGATAAGTAATTATTCTGGTAAGTAAAAACGAATAAAACCAGCCTGGTTATTAATATGTCAACGTTCTCATAAACTGTGAAAATTTCACTAAAAAAGCCTTGATCTTTGAATAGGGAGTAAGAAATGACAGGTAATTCTTAATTAAAAAATAGATACATGCATAATCAGTCATCTATCTAGCTCTACCTTTCTACACACAAACACCACACACACACACATACACACACACACATTATATATATATATATATATATATATATATATATATATATATATATATATATATATATATATATATATATATAATTATATTATTATTTCGTCTATGTGTGTTTGGTTAGGTGCCAATTGAGTATATTTTAAAATGAAACTCATGTGTATTATCGAGCTACTGTTTTCCACAAGGATGCCAATGGTGCAAGATCCTAAAGAAACAAACAAGGGCATAGTAGAAATAACCTGGTCAAGTAATATCAAAGGAAATGTCCCCAAAATGGCTGTTGAGTTTTTGACCCTCTGGGCCAGGGGTGGGCAGGCTTTGGGACTCCGAGATCTACTCAAAGACTGAAACTCTTTTACGATCTACCATAGGGGAAACCATTAAGTGGATTAGGTGATCCAGTCTTCCCCGCTTGTTGATCTACCCTCCGAAAATGTACTCTAACACGTCCTAACACAGGAGATGGGCACCAGTCATGAGTCATCGGTGGTGGGAGCAACACCTCGAGACCTCTACTCTCCTTTCGAAGTAAGCAAAAGTACTTTTTCGGAGGGTAAATCAACAAGCGGGCAAGACTGGATCAGCTAGTCCACTCGGTTGTTTCCCCTACTACATAATCATATAATTACGTGGCGAAAAAAATTCAGATAGTGCCCCATTACGATAACACATTGGTACAATTGCCATCACACATATATATATATTATATATATATAGATATATATATATATATATATATATATATATATATATATATATATATATATATATATATACATCTGCTTGTGTTTTTGTTTGTTTATATAGGATTGTGGGGGAACGGCGATCAACCAAACAAGTGGCCGCGATTGACTGTTTGGCCAATGGCCACTTCTGCTCCAGGCCAACAGCAACCATATTTGTCAGTTACCTCTTTACTAAGAACTAGTTGCGCTGTGGTAATACCAGTAACTGGTTATGTAACTTGAAGTGTACAGTCACGCATATATGTTTCATGGATGTCCGGGTGTTTGAGAAAGATTTCCATTTCACTCGTTTCTGGATGACAGGTGTCTGGAAGTGCAGTCGAAGTTGGCCAAATGTTCAACTGCCTAACTGCTGTACTGTAGAGTTTCGGTGTGCCCATCTTACGTCACTATATAGACCCGTTGTCCAGAAAGGGGTTGAATGGAATTCAGCTTTATGCCCGAATACATCCATGAACTTATATGAGTGACTATACCTGGTAGAGGGATGGAGACCCTTTCTACATAGCGTGTAAATCACTACTCCTGAGGCATACATATGTCATCCAGGCCTTTTCACTCTTGTATGACGCCAGAGAGAAAAAAAAAAGAGCATTTTTTAAAGCTGTTGATATAACAGTCATTAAATGATTGGTGTTTGCAAAGAATAAAGTACTACGTCCTTGGGATAAGAATCTGCTTGGATGTGTGTGTGTGTGTGTTGGTGTGTCATACAGTGACAGTGCTTGTAGCATCAGGAGTACAAATTAGTTCAGTACTAGATGACAAGTTTTGGATTATTCGAGGATAAAGCTTCGACAACCCAGTGGTTCTTCACTGCCTTTAGAACTTTAATAAAATTCCTTCTGTTATGAAATCCAACAGAACTATCTCCCAAGCAATTCAGGGAGGCGCATTTCCAAGCTAAAAAAAAAAAAAAAAAAAAAAAAATGTATTTCACCTATCAGGTCTTCCGCTAAATAAAACCGCGTGACAGTTATAACTGGAATTTCTTTTACGGAGGGAAGGAATAGTGGCTTCGTAAACGAATTTGTGTGAGTGGTTTCTATTCAAATGTAACTATTGAATCACTGCTATTATTGTACTAGTATTCGTTGTATTTAATTATCATCTGGGCGTTGACTGAAATCACTGATTATAATTATACACTTTTCATAGTTTCATTAATGCATCATAATGAACCATTTAACAGTGACGGTTATAGTACTAATCAGTTCGGAGAAGTTAGCCTGCCTAAGCAAATGCAGGTTATTTAGAAGGAGTTTGTAACATAAGAGAGAAATTCCGCAAAATCATTCAGATACTTCCATTAAATTTTCAAAAAGTTATCATTTGAGTTCCACCTAGAATAATATTTTACGAATAAAAAAAGTGAAGAAAAGGAAGGAACAAAAGCTTTCGAAACAAAGAGCCAGCACTTTGTTTTCTTCACTTATTAAGTTGCTTTAAGGAAGTGACAGCGGTGCTCGACACAGTGGCAGTTAGTGCCACCCGGAGACATTCCTCGTAAGATGTTTTTCCAAATTCTCTCCCTGTGGGATGCTTTCCTCCGCAGAGCTTTATCCATTTATTTAACTTTCTTCTTATTGATGTTGAGTAATTTTCACGTGGGATTTCCCTCAGTAGAGAGTGTGAATGATATTGTAAGTTCCTACAAGACATAATAACGGTACTATATTAAGATCGGTTGTTTCATCCAACGAGAATTAAAGCTACCTTACTTCTGATAACGATGATCTACCCTGCCATATCTCAAAATTTCTCTATTTAAAAGATACTTATTTCGTCTCTCAAAATTTCTCTATTTAAAAGATACTTATTTCGTCTCTCGTTTGGGAAAAGGTAAATGGTAAATATTTGCTGGTCCCAAACATTCATAAGTCTCATGAATGGAACTTGAGTTCATGCACAGATTTTGTTTACTTTTCTTTAATGCAGAACTTTCATTTGTTTTAGTAAACTAAAAATATTTATTAAGAATTTTCTTTCTTCATTTACTCCTGAGTAATTTTTGG
>NC_087203.1:21447153-21497153 GCF_015104395.2 Macrobrachium nipponense
GTCGCTTTTCTTGGAAGAGATGACGACAACAAGACAATTCTCGAAGGTTCGATAAAAATGACACATGTGAACGAAACCTTCTGTCAAAGAAAATAAAACATTCAAAAGTGAAAACAAGGAGAATGAAAATACAGTACAGGAATCTCGTTCCCACACGCAAATATACAAAAATAAAGAAAAAAAACAGAAGAAAACTTTAATCGTTTAAGTTTCGTTTTGTCAGGTCATTCTTTAGGTTGGTACTGCAATGAATCAGTTGCATATGGCTTTATTCGTATCTCAAATTAATGATATTATTCATTAGAAGTAAAGCAATTTTATATATGTAATCTTAATAGAACACTATATCGGTCTCTATTTATAGTTAAAAATGAGAATATATCTATGTTATATATATATATATATATATATATATATATATATATATATAAATATATATAAATGAATGAATTTATCATATCATCGTGATTCATATATACTAAGCATTAACTACAAACTTGTCCTTTAATAGTTAATTTGCTCTACCTCGGATTAATATATTTTCATGTGTTAACCGAAGGGAATTTTTTTTAAGTTGGTACGGACATTTTTAGCTTAATGCCTATTATATATATATATATATATATATATATATATATATATATATCTATATATATGTATATATAATAATATATGATGTATACCTGATTTGATAGCATTTGGGACTGATAAAAATATTTGTTTATTTAATTAAAAAGAAATTTTTTAAAAGCAATGCAAGGGGATTGTATAAGTAATTAACCTCGATTTATATGAACTATAAAATTTTCATCATGCGCAATTATATAAATAATATAGTGTATAGATAAATGCACGTTTGTGTGTGCATGGCATTTTCTTCTTGTTTTATTAATCGATAACTTACTGCTGCAGTAACTCACAGTCTCAGAGAATGTTGGTGTTCTATAAACATGTAATATATATTATATATATATATATATATATATATATATATATATATATATATATATATATACACGTACGTATTCTCAATTCCGCCAGGAGCAAGTCAGCATGACACGCTCCTTTTTCTAAAAGGTTCCTCAATGATGTCTTTTTCTTTCTCTTATCCCTCCTCGAGTGCATTAAAATTGCCAAGAGGAATACAGAGGCTACTGCTACTTGGCAATTTTAATGCACTCGAGGAGGGATAAGAGAAAGAATAAGAGATCGATGAGGAACTTTTTAGAAAAAGGAGCGTGTCATACTGACTTGCTTCTGGTGGAATTGTAAATACAAACATATATACATACATACATATACATACAGGTACGGGGATACGGAAGGACATGGCACATTACATGATTCTTTATTGCTAGCGACGTTTCGAGACAAAGTACCATCTTCAGGCTAAAGGCAAGAAATAAATATTACATCAATACAAACAATTAGGAATGTTAAAGTAAAATTATATCATAAATTAAAGTATTTCTAAGTAAAAAAAATTACGTATTAAAAAATCTCAAAGAATGAGTATTACATCAATAAATAACATATTCAAGAAAAGGAAATGTAAAATCTAAAAATAAAAAATTAAAAGATTTCTAAGTAAAATTACGAATAAAAACATAAAAAAGATAATATATATATATATATATATATATATATATATATATATATATATATATATATATAATATATATATATAAAAATATTAAAAATGAGGAAAATGCCTTGCTCAAGCAGAGTCCCGCCGTTCCGTGTCAGGAGGGTGGGAAAAAGTCAAGAATAGGCAAAGAACAAAGTGACGTGTCTTTACGCTATATACAAAGGTACTGAGGTAGTATAGTTCTTGATTGCCAAACTTTCAAAAACGAGGAGGTGGTGTTCATATGGTGACGTCATAATGACCTTACAGTTGTTATAAATTATCTCTGCCTTACAGATTCTGGCGTGATTCCTAATTTTGATTGTTCAGGGGTGGAAAATTTGCTGCCCGTTCGGTAACTTACACCTCTATGAGCATCACATCTCACTTTGAGCAACGGCGCCGTACTTCCTACGTAGGTCTGCTGATTACATCGGCAGCAATTAAATAAATACACTACCCAGATTGGATCAAGGAGGGCAATTTCTCTTTGTGTTTTAGGAAGCTACCAATATTTCTAGGATTTATGCAAGTGAATCTGGTGTCACTGCTGGATAATGGCGGTTTAAAAAAATTTTTTGTTAAGGGAAGGAGGGCAAAAAACTTCCTATCATGTATATAAGGTATTTTAATATAGTATCAAATTTCTGTGCTAAATGGACTGGACTAGGTGGATGAAAAAATTTATTGATGGTATTTTTGACGTATTTAAAAAATAACCCCGATGGGTAACAATTGCTGTTGAAAAATCCCTCAAGAAATGTTATTTCGTCATGGAATAATTTCCAACTTGATGTTAGGTTTATAGCCCTGTGGAGGAGTGTTGATAAAGAATTTATTTTAAAATTATAAAAACTAAAAAACTGTAGAAATTCAAGCCAAGGTCGGTAAAGGTAGTTTCTGTAGATTACTATGTTTTAAAAACAGTTATCTTTACGAACAACCCTACCATTGTGTCTAAAAATGCTAATGTCCATTTTCTTCTAATTCACAGGTAAATTTATATTTTTTAATATTTGGAGTTAGCATATTGTAAAAATGATTCGCTATGATGCTATCTTTAAACAAAAAAAACAAAAGTCTCATCTACATACCTTCGATAAAAAAGTGGTTTTAAAAAGACGGAGGGCAATTGTCCAGCAGTTCCCTTTCAAATTTGAGCATAAAATATTGGCGAATGTACAACTTAGGGGATTCCCCTATACCTACACCCTCTATTTACAATAAACCTGTCCATTAAAAATGAAAAACAGTGTCCCGCACTGCTAATTCTAACAATTTCTAAAAATCCCCAACACCCCCCTTCCTCTCTCTCTCCCTCTGTTTGTTAATCTCTGAACACGCAAACATCCCACAGACCTATGATCGGGAATATTGAGTAGGACATGTTTGCTTTTATGCCGATTATTTCCTGCATAACTCGATCACAACACCAGATTGTATCTCTATTATTGGTTATAGAAAAAAAGATTAATTATTAATTACCTATTTGGTTTAAGAGCAACGCTGTTGCTGGCAGCTGGACAGCGTTCAGATGTAAGAATTGCAAACTCCAGGGAACCTGCTCTTCGAATTCATTCAGGATGTCTTGGGGGACCGGTCTTGGTTTCGGGGAATTGAGTTATGAAGGGTGTTATCTGTTGTTACCAAAGCACGAATCTGTGAAAGAGAATGTTCAGAATTTATGCTAATATATGTAGCTTTACAGTTTGAAAACCTTGTCTAAAAATCTAATTACTAATGATGATGTTTTTCTGATTGATATATATTTTTTATATTATCAACGAAAGTGTTGAATCTGTGTGACTAATTTCTCTTACTACTACCTTTTACGGGGAGCATGTAAGTGGGTATGTAATAATTTACTAGTAGTGAATGAAGTCTATGGTCAAGCAACCAAAAGCGACATTGTGATGGGTAAGAGAGCAAGAAGTCCTGCATTGTCGCTGACATAACACTTCCGGTAATCTCGACATGTCTTTGTGTTAGAATGATTTTCATTTTTGGAGTTAGTTTCGGCTAAATTTGAAAGTAATGGCGATCCCACTTCCTTGCTAAACGCCAAGTGGTAAATTGCTTTAGATGGGAGTTTGTCGATAAAATAGAAAAAAAGGAACACATATAAGCAGAGAACGTTTATCATTCAATGAAAGCTCAAGATGAAATGCAAAACTAAGCGCTGAAAACATAAAAATGGAGTGTTCTTGTATTCTGAAATGTTGTGCACAGAACCAAGAAAGGGTTTTGTCTCTGGTTAAATTTTCCACCATTTAAATTCTTTAAGTACAAGAACAGGTGGCATGATCAGCTCCAACAGAGCAAACCGTCATGAAATTTATAGTAGGCAAGAAGACGGGCCTGATTCCGTGACTGCAATTCAGGCACGATCCATAACAAATGAATATATCATCAACATCAAAGCCATTTTGTGTTTCTATTTTTATCAGATAGTGCTAATAATGTAGCTGTCTTGTAAACATGTTTTACTCAAATATATTACAACTCATCTGCTTTCATTAATGGTATAACACTTTCGCACACACATACTCACACATACACACACACACACCACACACACACAGTATCATACAAAACTCGATGCGATGTATGAAGAGATGAGATAAAACTTTTATCTCTCGTCTGAGAGGAATGCGATCCACTGCAATTAACACCAAAAATATATTTTCACAACTCCGAAAGAAAAAGAAATAATGGATGTTGGTCCGTGACACGAAATGGATCGTTGAAGACACAAGGGTACTACAGGAGGTGTAAAATAGACAGGAGTGTGGATTAGTACCCAGAGTTAGAGTTAGCCGTGGCAAATTATGAGCAGCTGTTATAAAACAGATGTTTCAGACAGGAATCATAGCACCTAAGAATTATGAATGTGCCATTTTATCTGTTAGCCGCTTCCCTTTTCCCTTCTTTCTCTGGTGACTGAAGAGATCTGTTCATTTTGAACGGGAAAAGAAATGGATTTCGCTGGTAACCATCGAGGTTTTTTAACCTACAGCCATTTCCACTCTCGTTTTGAAGAATCATAGGGGACTGAACACTTAATGTTAATTCTTCTTCTGATTTTGAAGTTTTATTAAGGAATGACTTGCACTAAACTTTATTTTTTAAATATTTACCATGAAAAGGCTGACTGAGCAAAGCAACTTACATTGTCTGTTAATAGTCTGAAATGTAGTTAACAGCCAAACAAAGCAAACATAGTTTTCTTCCAAAAATTGTATGTGACAGTGAGAGAGAGAGAAAGAGAGAGAGGAGCAGACGTTCCTGAGCAAGAAGAATCCAGGATGAGATATTTAAGATCTTTTGCTAATTAGGCTTAAGATCCAATTTGTACTGCATTTTGTACAATATATTCAGTTTGACAAATACCACATTTTTACAATCAAACCTCTATTAATGAAGGTCTTCTTCCAGCAAATACTAATAATCTTACTATGTAATAATCTTACTATAATGGGTGTTATGTCTGTCCGTCCGTCAGTCCGTCATTCAATCACGGCCAAACAGCTGGTCCGATGGGGATGAAACTTGTCAGGGTTATAGTGGAGACCTCTAAGATGGTTTATGATGGGGTTTCATCCTACCTCCCCCACTTCGAAGGGGGTGGGGGTGAGAAGGGATTCCCTGAAACGAGCTGGTTCTTCCCGTGAAACGGGGCTGGTTATGCCTGTAGACTTAGTTACTTTACGAATTTATCATACGTAATTTCTGTATCATTTGGAAAAGAATACTATAAGTAAACAGCAATGACAACAAAGAGGGCTGAGTTTGAGAAGGGGGTTTGACAGAGAGAGAATGAGACGGAGAGGAAGTGAGAGAGAGTAGACGGGTTATTAGGAGAAGAAAGAGAGAGAGAGAGAGAGAGAGAGAGAAGAGAGAGAGAGAGAAGAGCTAGGGTTTGGGAGAATTATTATTATTATTATAAAGTTAAGATTTACCAGCCCAATGAGTCTAACCAGACTCTTAACAGTGCTGGCCCGAAATCATTCGGGAGGAAATTATTTAAAAATACGCTCATAAAATGTTATGTCTACAACATGGAATGGTATGGAATGAAGTTAATGAATTATAATAAATTAATGATAACTTGAGGGATTAAGTTAATGATACATGAGGTTGGAATTAAAAATATGAATTGAACTCATAAAGACTGAAATAGATAAAAATGACAAAAGTCATCTATTTTATTAGTAGGGTGGTTTATCTGTTAAATCTTATTAATCAATTAGTCTTTTTTAAAAATTTAATACTCTATATAAAGAAAATGATCTGTATTCTGATAGTATTTCTGATAATGATTTATTGCCTAAATATAAATTTCTATTAAAAATTAGGCATTCACATAAAATATCTTGACTGCTGTTAAAATTGTATTGCAGACATTGCAATGAGGGATGTTCCCTTGTGGAGTTATCATTAAATACTCGTGAGTTAGTCTTGTGTGACGTATTCGTAATCTTGTTAATATTACTTCAGCTCGTTTTTCATTTTGTACTGATGTATTCCACAAGTCTACTTTCTGTTTGATGCACTTTAATTTATTGGTGTCTGCTTCACTATCCCACAGATTTTGACATTTTGTTTTTATGCACAGCTTCACTGAGTTTATATAATCAGTAGCAGGCAATTTATTGTCAAAATTTGGTGAATTTATCCCCCCAGACTTAGTCTTTTCATCTGCCTTTTCATTACCTTGAATTCCAACATGGGCAGAAATCCAGCATATTTCAATGTTAACCCCACGTGAATATAATTTATTGATGATTTGTTTAATTTCCTTTACTAAAGGGTTCTTATGTGAATAACTCTTGAGGGATTCAGCGCTTCTTGAGTCAGAATATATTACAAATTTAGTATTCAGTTTATTATTTGACAATTTATCTGATTGATTGCCAATATAATTGCTGTTAACTCAGCAGTAAAAGACAGTTGCTTCAATTGGCAATGAATTCTGACTTATTTTGCATGATGACACTGCAGCACAACCAACTCCTGCAGAAGATTTGGATCCATCAGTGTATATTGCTTATGTGGGCCTTTACTTCGAATGTGTTCTAATGTATACTGTTTATAGCGATCTGAAGTATAATCTTGCTTTTTTGACAGATGATAAAGGTTAGAACATACTTTGATTTTCTTCATCATCCATGGAAGTGGAGAATTTGAGGGTGGGAGTATATTTACTCTAACACCAATAGATTCCAATAACCTATTAGCTCTTATTGGAAAAGGTGGTTCGTGATTACTAATAAATATATCTCGCATGGCGCAAAGTTTTTTTGTGGGGGAAGGGAATCAGTGGACGTTATCTTTAAAGCACTTCTCATTGTTACAAGGTCACGATGTAAGGATAATGGGGGTTCGCCACTTTCACACATATGAAGTGTTTGGAAGATTTAAAGGCTCCACTACAAGTCTCAAGCCTCGAGTGTGGATAGAAGGTCTAAGGACTTCAAGGTACTTTGTGATGCTGACCCGTAAATTGTACTTCCATTATCTACTTTGGATAAAACTAGTGCTTTATATATCATAAGTAATGTTTGTCTCTTAGCTCCCCAAGTAGTATGAGACAATTTTCTTATCAAATTTAAGGCACTATTACATTTATTTTTTACAAAGGCTATATGTGCTTTCCAGTTAAGATGAGTGTCACACCAAGCCTAAAAATTTTACAGTATTACTAAACTGAATGAGGCTATCACCTAATTTAAGATCTATGTCTTGCTTCTGTTCATCTACTATTTTGTGTAGAACACAATTGCTTGGGTTTTCTCTATAGAGAGCTTAAAGCCTACTGACAAAGTCCAGTTGTGGATGTTTTTGATAGCTTTATTAAGAATTCTTTGTAGATGACGAAGACTGCTTGAGGAATAATATATAGCAAAGTCATCTACATACAAGCTATTTTGTACTCCCTGTGGTAACTGCTTTACGATGTTATTAATAGCTAGAGCAAAAAGTGTTCCACTCAAAACACTCCTTTGAGGGACTCCACAATCTAAATTGAAGGAGTCAGAATATACATTATTTATTCGTGTTTGAAAGTTTCTTTCATGGATAAATTCTCGATAAAAATTGGTAAGTGCCCTCTAAAACCATTTTCATGTACGGACTTTAAAATTGAGTATCTCCAGGTCGTACCATCATATGCTTTTTGGATATCAAAGAATTATGGCAACTGTAATTTGCTTACGTTCAAACCCTCTCCGTATATAATTTTCTAGATGGGAAAGTGAATCTAAAGTAGATCTTTCAGATTGTGGAGCCAAATTGAGTTGAAGAGAGAGTCTTTTTTCTTACGTAGGCACCAATTTAGTCTATAATTTACCATTTTTTTTCTAGCAATTTGCACAACGCAACTTGTCAGGATGTTGGTCTATAGTTATCTGGATTGCTTGGATCTTTCCCTGGTTTGACAACTGGTATGATTATAGCATGTTTCCATGCTTTTGGGAACAGGTGATTTACCCATAAATGATTATAAAGCTTCAATAAGTATGTTTTTTCTAAAAGAGCCAGGTTTTTCATCATCTCAAAATTTACGTTGTCTTGGCCTGGA
Source organism: Macrobrachium nipponense (assembly GCF_015104395.2). Lineage (NCBI taxonomy): Eukaryota > Metazoa > Arthropoda > Malacostraca > Decapoda > Palaemonidae > Macrobrachium > Macrobrachium nipponense. The sequence goes on from NC_087203.1 coordinate 21,455,361, forward strand.
GCAGAAGAGTTACAGTGAAATAAAGCATATTCAAATTTCCTTCTTCTGTGAAAATCTGGTTATAATATATTACCTCTAATGTTTCAAAATTCAATGGGACAGCTTCTCACGGGCTTTAATGGTTCGAAAGTGATCATCTATATTGATTATACTACTATTGCTTGGATGCTACGCCCCAAAATATTCGAAATTGCGGTACTGTCAGTACTGGTTGCCCATTATGTATTAGTGCAATGTCTCTGAGATCTAATATGAGATCCATTAATTTTCCTAAATTTTTCCCAGACTTTACTTATTGAGGTTGTATCTGATATGCTAGATACATATTTTTGCCATGATATTATTTTTCCTCTAATGGCTTCCCTTCTGAATCTTGCTGAGATCCGATTGTAATGAGGTTTTAGTAGATTGATTTCTATAGTAATGTCTACAAGTTTCTTGGCAGTGCTCTCAAAATTTAGAGGTCTTTAACTTATGGCATTAAATCTCTTATGCAGGGTTTCTAATCTTCTACTTATGATATGTTTTTCTTGTATCAGGTGGGATAGTGTGTCAGACCACTAGGGTACTGAGTGTTTCTTGGGATTAGTAGTTGACTTAGGAATAGATTCGTCAGCAGCTGTAATTACAAAGTTTGTAAAGAAATCTACTGTCTCATCATGACCTTGTACTGCTGTAAATGGATGGATCTGGCTGGTTTTAAATTTATACTGGTCCCAGTCTGCCTTATCTACATTATATCGTGGGATAGTTGGTGTTGGGGTATGTCCCAAACAGGATATTAAAAGTCTATGGATGAAAAACTTCCATGGGATTTTGAAAAGTAAGTGCTAATATCTCCATCATTTAAAAATGCAAAGATTAGTATTGTCAATCATATGCTCAATTTTGTTACCATGTGAATCTGTTTCATTGCTAAAGGAATCCCATAATGGGCTGTGGGCATTAAAATCTCCAACCATTAAAAAATCATCACACATATTCGGTAATACTTGAGGTAGATTTTGTAAATCATAATTACATGAAGGTTGGTTGTAAATATTATACAAATTAAAAGTAGAGTTGTTAATGTGAAGTTTAATTCCAGATAGTTGGAATTCAGAACTATTAGTCAATATATTTTCGTAAGTGATTCGGTTATTGACGTAAATTGCTGTTCCTAGTGAATGTGATGCTAATAATTGCCTATTCTCGAGACATTTTCATTTGTATTTTGCAAGCATATTGCCATTGGTTCATATTGTTTTAACAATCTTTGAATTTCTCCTATTTGTAATCGTGTTTTTAAACCATTTACGTTCCATTGAATAATATAAGAGTTTAATGTTAATGGGAGGAAGGCCTCTGTCAAGCAAAACATTCTTTTTGCTTACTTTTGTTTCTGCATATCCTTGTAAAGCTGCAGGTTTCTTGAAATTTGACTTTATGCTAAGTCTCTTGGTAATTGCTCCTTGGGACTTTTGTTTTAGTTTTATTTTTTCCAATAAATGTTCATTAGATGAGTGAGTTTTAATAAGATGGTCTACACACATGCAATCTTCGGAGTGTTTTTCTAGATCTTCCTGTCGGTTTTTTCTTTTGAATTTGATAAAATTATTAATCATATTAGCGAGGCTCCTTGTAGATGGAAGTGTCATTGTATTCAACTGAACAATGAAACATTCATTGCATCCACATAATTTATCATGAGTGGATAAGGTATTTATATTTTTAGTGATTGGTTGTGTCTTGTTTGTTTTATCGAGACTGGGAGAGGAATCTATTTCAACAGAGGCGGCTTGTTGATGAATACTGTTACTTGGGTGGGGTTGAGGTTGAGTTAGGGATTTTCCTCTTTGTCCTATTATGGGTGATGGAGTTATATGGACGATGTTGGTATTTTCTGAGAAATCTTTTGTTTGTGAGGTGGTTAATGTTTCAGCTTCTACATCAATACTATCTATATTACTTTTTAGAGGATGGGAGTCCTTTGTGTTGTCGAGTTTTTTTTATTTCGGAGGGGTCCCATTTCCAGGGTCTCGCCTTTTTCCCCTTGCTCTCTGATCTGGTGGGAAATCATCAGCAATGTCTGCATTAGAAGGTACTGTCTCTATACATGAAGCATTGGCATCATGATCATCTAAGGATGATAGAGCAGCATATTTGTTTTTTATTGTAGTTTTAGGTATTAGATTCCTATTTTCTAAACAAGCTTCAGATATTTGGGGAACCTTATTTTTCAACATATTTTCATATGATGAATTTCTGCTTGGGTCAAGTATCCCTCTAACTTTTAACTCAAGCTTAGCTTCTCTTGCTGCCATTCCAGTTCTACTCATCAGAAGTTTTAATTCTGTGTTGTACATATAGAATGGGCATTCTTTTGACTTTGCATGGTGAGCAAGTCCACAATTAGCACATTTAATATTTGGGCAATTCCACTCAGTTCTATGTTCTTCTGAACCTCACACTGCACATATTTCGTTATTTTGGCATTTCTTGAATGTGTGACCAAATTTACAACATATTTTACATTGCAGTGGTTTCGGTATGTGAAGGCGTACTTCTCTATTTTGACCAAGTACTTTAATCTTTGCTGGTAAATTTTGACCTGTAAATTGATTTTGGCTATTTGATGGAAACTTCTTGTTTTTTTTTTACTTGGAATTTAATTTATAACTCCAGATCGTGAATATTGTCGTATCTTAATTTTAGCGATTCTAATGTAATATTTTTTTCTGGTAATTCTTCCTCATTTTCAATTTGGGGTAGTACAACTGTACCTTGGATATAATTAAGCATGTCATGGCTTTTCATCGTTACATTTATCCCTTGAATTTCTTTAATGTTCTGAAATGTGTCTGACTGGGCTTTTGTTGTGGCTTCAATCAGCCATTCATTAAATTTCAGTGCCCTGAAACTCATTTCTCTAGTTGGGTGTAAGCTTAATAATTTGTTCTCTTAAACATAGAGGAGATTTTCCTCTCTGTTTTGAGAACAAGACATCTGTCCCAAAAATATGGTCAAAATGAACTAATGTTGGGTCGGGTTTATATATTTTCTTTTCTTATTATTTCTTATTAATGGCTCATATAGTGCCATCGTTGTTATGGTGATTCCGGCGTAGCCAAGTCTAATTCCACGCTGGGGTCATCAACATTAGGGCCTAATAATGTATGCATAAGCACGAAAGTATAGTTTTCAGCCAGGTAGTCCTCCACCCACCATGGAGCCCAACAAGGGAGGGGTGTGGAGTGCCAAGTTCATAGGCCACCCCTAGAGGCTACTTCCTGGTTATACACCTGATCCCCAGCACTTAAGGCGTCGTCAGTCCGTCAAGATCCGACCCAGTACTGGGGACCAAGTTTGACATAAGACTTTCCCCCTCGCTTGCACACGTCAGGTACTCGAATTTTACGGGTGAGGAGGAATGCCGCCCATCCCCACCCTCCACCACATTACAGGAGTTGTCAGAGCCATCACCCATTAACATATTAAGGTCATCCACTTTAGGTTCGTCCTGACAGGGAAAGAAGTGAAAGACTGAAAAAAATAGAAGATTCAAAAGAGGATCGAACTTAGTCTGGGTGCTCAGAAATGGCCTTAGTAGCATGGTTGCACCTGCCAGGGTAGAAAACTGCCCGGCTACCATTGTCCACCTCTTCCTAGCACCTCACAAGCCCCACCACCACATCAAGGTGTCGAGCCATTGGTGGGGGGTGGTTTGGGAGAAGAGAGAGAGAGAGAGAGAGAGAGAGAGAGAGAGAGAGAGAGAGAGCGTTGGTATTAGTGAGAACAAAGAAGGAAAGAGACAGTGATGGTTGGAGAGAGAGAGAGAGAGAGAGAGAGAGAGAGAGAGAGAGAGAGTATAGGGTGTGTTAGGTAAGAGAAAGAGAGAGAGAGAGAGAGAGAGAGAGAGAGAGAGAGAGAGAGAGAGTATAGGGTGTGTTTTAGGTAAGAGAAAGATGGACAGAGAGAGAGAGAGAGAGAGAGAGAGTGGGTATTAGTGAGAAGAAAGAGGGAAAGAGACAGAGATGGTTGGAGAGAGAGAGAGAGAGTTTATCAGTTGTCATTCAAGAGTTTTCCCCGGCAGCGCCGGGTTGGTCAGCTAATGTAATAACAACAAAAATCCGTTTCATCGTCGTACCAGGATTGTCATAGCATGAAGAATTTCCCTGAACACCATTAAAACAAAAAAAGTTAGGAACATTAAAATAATGCCCTCGCCATCAACATTCATACTATTAAGATGGAAGAAAGTTTACGGTAATGGATCACAAACTAAAAACAAAATGTCAACAACACAATAATAAAACACCAAATCTATGTGGTGTTTTCAAGGATCATATGTTATCACTTTCTTATTTACCAGCAAATTCTGTTAAAATAAATACGAGTAAGAGTAATAGAAATTCATCAATAATACATTAAATGAAGACAATGGCTTTGATCAAACCAGGATGACAGTTTGAAATATCAAGAGGCAAAGGCTGCAGAAACTCGATAAACGAAACCATACTCGTATGCTAAGGACACGAGGGGATAAACGTATCTGCCATGGCATTGTGAGATGCATGGCAAGTGACTGTGACAGATAGATAGATGCTGAAGCAGAAATATGAAATAAGAAAAAATAAGTTGACTAACTTGTGTGACATAGGTTTTGCTGTGTCTGAAAGAGAAGGCGCATAACCAAGTTAAAATAATGGAAAAAGACACAGAAGAGGAGGATACCGTAGAAGACAACAATCAAGATCGGAGAACGGACAGGAGACTTACAAAGTAGTAAGAAATAAGGACTTGGGGGATCAGAAGTACTGGATAAGGGCATTTGTGAGATAGTTCAACCAGTGTTCTTCCAGTTTGAGTATTATAGTGTGTCAACATCATAGAATTTGTTGTCGGTTGAATTTTTGGGTATCGAAGAGTTCATTGCGTAAAAACTTGACGAAAAATAAAATGCTTTTAAATGGGAAATACGGAGATGGTAAACTCATATTTCTCATTTTACCACCTGCTGGGATAAATGAGAAATACGAAACCACAAGAAGATTGAAGGAAATTAGAACCTATAAACAGGAAATAAGTAAGCACATGTATAAAATGAAAACAAACGAGAGGCTTGAAAGGGATCCCATTCTCAGCCTCGTTAATATCCTCCGCCTATCTCATTTCACATGGAATTATGCTCGAAGAGGAAGGAATAATTGCTTTTAATCAGTTTTCACCACTAAAATAAAAACGAATAAACCTTTACCAATACACACTCTTATCACAGTCACCAAGTCGGAAATAGGAAGAGGTAAACATGTCATCTGAATAATATGACCGTGATGATAATTATGTCATTTATCGAAGATAGAAAAATTCTCGTAACCTGAGAGTAAACACTCCAGGAATTGCGAGACTCAAATGCGGGAATTGGGAACTTGGAGCATCTCAGGAAAAGACGGAAATGAAAATCTTTGGAGGACGATTTTTTCCTTTTTCAAACTCAGAGCGCATAGAAAGATTCTTGTCTTGGGCAACATTTGTTCAGCGTCATTTTGCCCTTTATTGATATATGGCAGAAATAAATGCAGAGCTTACAAATAATTTTGTGTTTAGTATAAACAAAACATCTACTGATTTGGCAGCAGGGGCCTACCGAAACCAACCACAAAGTGAAGTTTCAGTGATTAGGAATATGTTAAAATCAGAAAAGCAAACTCCTAATCTAGGAGATATTCTTGAAATCATAATATCCATAGGGTGAAAAGCAAGTATTCCTTAGGGAGAAATTTTACTTATTCGAAAATAATTTCAAGAAATGAAATCGAAGAATATCGTTCTCATACTCCCTTTTTTTAAAGGAAGGATAATTATGCAATATTGCCGGATCTTTACTCGCACATATGCCCTAAAGTTACAGATAGTCAAGTTGCTTACGCAAATATTGTTTTAGTATGTAGAAATTAAAAGTATTCTGTCACTCCATAATGAGACCACTGTTTAACCATTTATTGGACGCTTAATGTGTATGGCAGTAAACATTTGCAAAAGGTAATAAGATTCTATAGCTGTGGCTCTTTTCAAAAACTGAGAAAGAAATCAGTCAAGAAATAGCTGCATTTATTCTCCTATTTTGATACCGCATTTCACCCGGATATTAATTTTATCATGAAATATTTATATTATCGAACCGTTCTACTTATGCAGTATTTCATTTAAGGGCAAAACGAGATTTAACGTATCTGCTACCAAACGCAATTTTGAAAGGGAAGTCCGGACGCAGTGAAGGATATGAAAGGATTTCATCGATATGATCAAGAAGCAATCTGACGTTTTAGGTACAGTTATTTATTTCAGGATATATATATATATATATATATATATATATATATATATATATATATATATATATATATATATATAATATATATATATATATATACATACATACATACATATACATATATATTATATATATATATATATATATATATATATATATATATATATATATATATATATATATATATATATATATATATATACCACAAGCGTCTTTCTGACACTTTTTTTTATTCTAAATCATGAGGGAAATTTTTGAAACATGAGGGAGAATTCGAAGCCATAAGGGAAATTGGAAGAATTAAAGTATCTGCTTCATTTAAAGTAAAGCAAAACGTTTTTACTCTGATGTTTTTGAGATCCATGCGATATTTTTGACTTGGTTTTTGTTCTATTGTTTCCTTTACGACGTCTCGAAGGCGAAAACATGTAAATGTCATTTTAATGTCATGTCAAAAGTGATCTATTGCCTGTCATACCCCGGTCACAATTCAGACGCCGACTTTAAGCTGATAACGACCTAAGATTTGAGGAGGAGCAGAAAACTTAAGGGACATCTGTTATTCCCAGGTGAAGAACTGCACGCAACCAAAGTCCTTCCGCCGACGCACTGGCGCTATCTATGCATGTCTTGTCCAAGAACGAAGGTATCTGAATTTGAAGTAGACATGTCGGTCCTTCACCTACTATTCCTTGCACTCATTCCTTGTTCCAGCTGTTCTATTCCCAAACTACTATTATCCTGTCTCCTTCAGAAATTCGTGTTTTAATCTGTGCAATTGTGATAGTCTTGTGAAATCACTGTGGAAGAGTTAATAGATCTTTGCTACTCATGCTAACAGTAAATTCGTTCTGGTAACGTCTCATATTACATTTGATATATCTCGTGTTTAGCATAGTTTCTCTTTTGAGATTGGTTACTTGGCGTAAGCTTACAGCCGTTAGCATTTATGTTGCAACACCTGCCAGTGACATTCTTGGGAATACCGAGATTCCCATAGGAGCAACCTTGCTTACAGTGTGCCACCCCTATGTTGTGTTTTGTACTAGTATTTTTTAAGAATTTGTTCCATATATCTATCCACCATGTTTAACCCCTAAAATTATTATCATTATTTTTTTTTTTAATTAAGTCCAACCTAGTGGCACTCTTGTTCTTTGATACCGTACATAACTACTAGTAGTGATTCAGTGCCATGGATCCAGTGAGTGCTCCTTGTAAATTTTTTTTCTTCTGATTACCTTAGAGAATTATCTTCGTAAGTGGATAGATTACGTTTACCTTCAAACCTTTTTAAAGTAATTTTAGAAGCTTCTATGAAGGTATTTATTCTCTTCATTTTTCTGATCACTATAGTGGCGGGCCACCCCCAGCCAGCTCTGTTATTTCAAAAAAAGAAATTTTTGAGTAGACAGTCCTTTGCTAGATTTTCCCCAAAGCAAAATCATACACGCAGGCCGGCCCTGTGACAATACATACATCTCGATGTACCTTACAATGAAAAAGAAAGAACGAACTATGTACTAGACCATCTATATTTTATAGTATCCTGTAACAGTTGTAAGCACCGTTAATAGTATACTTGTTTGTGTTTTATGCAGTTTATGTTTTATGCAAGTCTTGAAGACAAATGTAAATATATGTTCGGTATACGATTTTCTTAAACTGATTAGTCAATAAAGTTCCCTGGAAGAGGACTGATGGAAGATGAAAGTGTTGGAACAAATCAAGAACTCTATTTCCTTTTTCTTCTGGTTTCTCCTTCGCTTTCTTTGTGGAGTATGAAATATTCTATCTTCGTGATTGAGAAGAATACAACTAAATATTATATATATATATATATATATATATATATATATATATATATATATATATATATGATATATATATATATATATATATATATGCAAATGATTTTGGGAAATATAGAAAAAGCTTTTCTGAACGAAAAATGTTCTATAAACACATGCAACTTAAGGCTTCGTTTGTCGGCGAGATGATTTGGGGGAGGGGGATGGAGCGATGCTATTAGCAATCTGCTGAATCAGTTGCTCACTAGTCACACTGAGGTAGAAGCCTTATCAGTCTCGCTTTTCCAAAAGAAAAGATAAGTGGGTGTGTCCAGAGTATAACCTTAAAATTTGATTAATTTTGAGAGAAAAAACCTGGAGACGATGCCTTTCCGTTCAGTAATGTGGAATATGCAGACATGATGTTCATTTACAGTTTTGTAATAGGAACGGGCATGGTACTGTGCAAGAGTGCAGAAAAAATATCCAAACTGAAGATCTCCTGGCGTAAGAACATTCATGAAAAAGAATCTTTCTCTGGAATAACTGCAACAGCGGAACGGATAAGCGAACACGGAAAGGTAAGAGATATTCTGGTACTAATGTCATAGCCTCGACATTAGTCCCAGAAGACTTTTCATTTCCGACTCGAAGTGTCGCACACGAAAGCATGGAGAGTATTGAGAATTGAAGGGTTACGTCCGTACCATTACACAAAGTTCAACATTTTCAGGAGGGAGAATCTGACAAGCAGCTAGAGTTCTGTAGGTGTTTGCAAGATAATTCTCAGCTATTGGATTTGATTTCATTCACTGATGAAACTACATTCAACCGTAAGGAGCTACAGTGTTCACAATGAACATTGGTGGGCAAATGAAAATCCTTACAAAATAGTGGAATGCAATTTCCAACACATTTCTGGTTAATGACTGATGTGGCATTACCGATTATCGCTTGATCGGCTAACACATCCTCGAAGATCGTGTTAATGGGGATGCTTATGCCAAATTTTTGACAGATCATGTCCCCTTACTCCTGGAAGATGTTCCTCTGGCTACACGACGCCGATTAATTTTCCAGGATGACGGAGCACCACCCCATTTTAGCAACCAAGTAAGGCAGCACCTTAACCGGATTGGCCTGGAAACCGCTAGTATACGAGAAGAAAATCACAGTAAACAGGAATTTCAGTAGGGGATAATGGAAGCCTCACAGCACATAAAAGAAAAATCTTATAAAAAGTACGAATTCTTTATTGCAAAGAGTAGCATTATATATCAATGGCAATGGTGGCCACTTTGAAAATTTGATGTGATAATGATAATGATTGGTCCAAACTTACTTCACCAATAGTTCAATTCCTAGACTACATGGTTATGAAATCCACTGTTAAAAAAAAATCAGCGATTAGGTCAATGTGATTAAAATACCTCAAAATTAAAAAGTATTTTTTTTAATATTGAACAAAGGAGGAAGATAACCCACGCTTCACTGAAACCCTCTCCCTCTCCCTTTGGACAACTCATTGTCCCCTCTATCAAAGATAGGTCTATTCATGTTTAACAAGTATCATTGTAAATCTCTCCACCTCCATAAAACGTCTTCATCAGACACCAATCAAACAGGAAAAGGACTTCTCCACCGAATAAAAACAAAAAACAAAAAGCAAAAACAAGTAGATTATTGAAAATTCCTTTCCTTCCTTCCTGTCAAAGATAGCCTATTCATAAAGTAATCGAAAGTGGGGGAAAAAAACAGGCATTATTCAAACTACAGTACTCTCCCTCCTTGCTTTCCTTTGTCTTCATGACTACTATCACTACGCTCATTCAGCACCGGTGTAGACCTAGCCCTGACTGTTGATTCAACCCATATCTATGATTCAACCATTCCGTGACTACCACTGTAAGCTAATCATTAAGATTAGATTACAAGAAGTCTGTTGAAGGAAATGTATTGTTAAATTGTTCAATAAATTGTAAAAAAAATAAAAAATAAAAAACTAGCAATCCACTTGCATCATTCGCTCCATCCCCACCCCACCTCCTGCTCCACATCCCAGGCAACAACCACCTCCTGTAAACATGGGTCGCCTGGCAGGTGTCAATGGTGGATGGTTTCTTCCATTTCCAAAGACATTTGCATAAACCCGTGTTACACCATATTTACATATTTTCTATATACGTATATATATATATATATATATATGATATATATATATTATATATATATATATATAATTATATATATATAGCCACCACATCCTCTATTCCAAGAATCCATTGGGATGGATTCTCCTTGAATAGGTTAGCTAAGACCAGGGGTGAGAGATAGGCCCAGGAACCGACTTACAAGAGGGGAGTTTTTGGGTGCAGTTTCACAGAAGGTCAAGTCAGGTAGTACGATTAGTAATTCTGTGGGGAATAGACATTTTCTGCTCTACTTTTGCTAGTTCTCAATTGTTTTGCAAGAATGCCGGGCACTCCCTCTTGAGATTCGCCACTTCCGTGGTCTAAGGGCCTATAGATGACCAACAGGCAAGGAGAGCGGCCGAGAGAAAGTCAGTTCCCGTCCAGCCCACACACAGGCAAGACCTCTAATCTGTTACGTCCCAAAACTCGGGTCTTATCTAACTAACTATCTTGGCACGCTCCCACAACCGGTAAATGGGTCACGAGAGATCTAATACAAGTAGTCCCATCATTGCTAAATGAAGACATAATGGATTATCTAGCTATTTCTGCAATGTGCACTTGGTTTGTCTGAAATTAACAACTGAGTACCAGTTTCCTTTTCATATTATTCGTCTCCCAAAGCAAATCCTCTGCTGATCCCAAATCAATACTATAGTAGATTCACATCAACCTTGCATCCTGACCCTCAGGAAAGGTGCAACATACACCCTGCCTTAGTGAACTCTCGAGAGAGACTGAGAGTTTCCAGCCCTGTGATTGGCTTATCAACAGCCAATCAGGAGCGTCATAAGGGACTCGCCTAGACATCAGATGAACGGTTGATGCCAATCTACTATAGTATGTGTGTACCCCATATGAATTAAGCCTAGTGATGAAATAATCCTTTGCTCAGTGATATAGAGTTAATCACCCCTCCATTGTGATAGATTATCGCAAGTGAGAGAATCTTTTATGCATTCATGAATCCTTATCTGGGAAATCTATTTCCAGAGACGCGTCATCTCGTCCCCTCGTGTCTCTGCCACCGTCCTACCTGTGAGAAGTTGCCTTAGAAGGAAATTAATTCAGACTGGCTACAAGCAAGCCCCCTGCTTCTGCAACTGTTTACAAGAGAGTAAAATGCCTATTCACAAGCCAAGGGCTTCCATTTGTGTTACTAATGCAATATGTGAAACATCTCCATTTTTCTGAAAGCCAGTTACTGTGAGTTTCCTCTAAATTTTATTGTTGCATTTTCCTGCTGGGTTGCATACCAATCATGATTTATTTCCCCTCTTTGAAATGTGTGAAATAAATTAATTTAATGGATCGCTACTATTGGCTTTCATGGCGACCTTCCCTTTTGTTTAAATGTAACTCTCAGGTAAGTTATCTTGTGCGTTGTATTTTATCACATATTTAATTATGGGTAAGTGGCCCCTAAGGCCACATTTCAAATTCAATATTCCTTGCACCTTGCCTGGCCCAGGCAAATATATATCATATATATATTATATATATATATGATATAGATATATATATATATATATATATATATATATATATATATATATATATATATGTGTCTGTGTGTGTGTGTGTGTGTGTGTGTGAGTGAGTGAGTGAGTGAGTGAGTGAGTGTGTGTGTGTGTGTGTGTGTGTGTACAAAATACACTCTAAATGATAATTATTCTGAAGATTGCTATAGTTAATATTTCCAGGAGACGTGTCTTCCTCCCGCTCGGATCCTGGATGAACTGTGCACGTAATATGCATTTCGTTTCATTCGGGAGTCTGCAAATTCCGTTAATATGGTCTCTATTGGTTTATTGATGTTTCCCCCAATTAAAGCCGTAGGCCGCTAATCTACACGGTGAACGCATACTTGCAATTTCGTCAGAATCGTGAATCTTTGATGTACTCAATTCGTACTCATCCCCAGTAGAGAAAATGTTTAGAATCTGATGGAATTTCAAGCTCTACTGGTTAATCGCTCAATGAAGTTTACGACTACGAGATCTGGTAGCAGAATTAATCACATCGACGGAACCTGCTGGCAAGGGAGTGGCAAGTTTTAGTGATCATATTCGGCACATTCGTTTTGAGACTTGAGATTTTACTGCTTTCATAACTATTGCGGCTTGCAATACCCACTGGATAACTGATATTTAATCATATAATAAAGAATTCCTACGGGTATTGTTAAATTTCCACTCAGCAGAATGGCTGTCACTTCAAAAGGTTTTATAGATTAAATGAGATTAAATTTATTCTTTGGGATATTGTTATAGAGAGATATGGTGACCATATTCGTTTCTTGGAGACAAAGATGACTTAACCGCTGATCATTCTGCCTTTGCATTCGACACTGAAAGCGCTGTAGTACGATGTGCCTCATGTCCTGTAGGACGAAGTTGTTTTATTGACTAACATAAGATATACTGAAGTTAATGTTTCCTATGGACACACACATACATACATTAAATGTTTTGTTCTACATAGTTAAATCATTAGTTCTCAGTTATGGAAAACAGCAGGTTTTTAATTTATTTTCCAAAATGAAAAATGGTACTATAAGGTTGATTTCATATTCCCAACAATGCTTGGATCAAGAGCAGCAAAGGCAAGGAACAGGGCAATGCATTGGCGCACAAAGCTCTCGAAACGGCTGCTGACGACCCAGTAAGTATGCCTATGAGCTCCCCAGAAACACCCAATCCCCAGCTCACAGGTCAGTTTTTGCCAGTGAAATATATCAAGCAGTATGGAGATTCAACTCAGGACCACTACACTGTGATGTGTAGGCGAATCTACTGAGCTACCACAACCCAACACTAAATCATGGTTTAGACCACCATCTTCTAAAATGCCACTTAGGAAATTTCCGCTTTTACGCTTGTCTATTACCAGTGTATAAAACATGTTTCTCAATCTTACCTTACTTCTCAAGTTGAGTAGTCATAATGTCACATTACCTAAAACCAGTTTTCCTGGCTGGGATGCCACTGGACTTTCAGCACCACTTTTTACTGGACAGATTGTGTTATTTGTTAACTTCGATATATAAACATATAAAATCCATTCGTTTCTCTTTACTTTGAATCGTTCAAGTACGTGTAATTATGATTACAAAGTTTATGAATATTTCAGATTGTTTCATTACAAGATGTGAATACTACTACTACTACTATTCTTCTTTATCTTCAGCTTTTCCCATCTTTATAGGGGTCGCTGCTTGTTATTAGTCTTCTCCAACTTCTGCGATCATACACCATTACCTCTCTCACGTTCCCTCCTCCCGCATTGTCCCTGTTATTTGTGTCTCCATCTCATTTATGGTCTACCTCTCCTCCTGGTTCCGGGTATATCCATGTTCATGGTTCTTTTACATACAGTAAATCCCCTCCCCCTCATCTCATAACATGCCCAAACGATTGCAATCGTCTCTGTTGGAACTTCTTTGATACTTCTGTAACTTTCACCGTCCCTCTCATGAAGTCATTCCTTATCCTGTCTCTCCTTATCACTCCGCACATCCAACGTCACATTCTCATTTCTTCCACTTCCATCCTCCTCCTCTCCTGTGCTTTCTTCATGGGCCATGTTTAACAACTATACTTCAATGCAGGTCTGACAATGCTCTTGTGCAATTGCCCCTTTCAGTTTTACATGAAATCTTTTGTCACATAGCTGATTGTATACTACTATTACTATTACTATCAATAATAATAATAATAATGATAATAATAATAATATAATAATGATAATAATAATAATAATAATAATAATAATAAATATCAGCATAATTCATCGATGAGTTGAGTTGAATACAAAATTTCGGCCAAAATGAAAGAGTGATTCAAAGTAGTGAACCATAATAGTAAAACAAAAAATTGCGTAAATGTACCAAAAAAATAAAAGAAAAATAAAAAATTCTTTACCTCTATCTCGTTTGGGTCAGGCGAATGGTCAATGGCTTCACTGACTACAAAGGGAAGGTTATAATGTTTTTGCAAATGCTAAAAGATTAACCGATGCACAACGTCATTAGAAAATATTACTTTCAAAATATGCATCTGATCCAAGAATTTTTTTTCATGATACATTTTTTATATTGAATAATCCTTTTTTATATTGAATAATCCTATTTCGCATAGCTATTTTGAAGCAATTCCATTCTCCCTCCCAACTTCCTCGGAATTGGTTACACAAAAGATAGTGATTGGATATGTAAACCAACTCTAGCAATTAGATTGACATTCCAGGATTTTATGCTTTCCAAGGTTATTGTAGTTTTAAGTAGCGCCTCTTACGCAAAGACGAGATTCTGCCATGTGATCTGCTCATGACGAAGTAAAGTTTAAGTTAGGCTGCAATCATACTTCATAGCGCCGTACCCCTTCTCTTTGATTCCTTCATAAATACTTTAGTTGCTTATTTCTTTGTTTGAATTTTACCTCATAATAATAATAATAATAATAATAATAATAATAATAATAATAATAATAATAATAATAATAATAATAATAATAATCGAAATGGACAAGAGAAGAAATAAGGAAATATGGAGATGCTACATCAGAAGCAACCCGGCGGAGAGATATAGAAGAAGGTCGTCAACATCTGGAATGAGAGGAATAACAACCCCCAAACAGAGCAGAGGCTGGCAGACCAAGTAAGGAACATAGAGAAAAAGAACTGGCTCTCCCCAACAGACAGAAAGAGAAGAACTGGAAAGGGAAATATCACACGACAACGAATTACACGAAGACCAACTAACAGACGATGCCACAGAAGACGACAGGGATGATGAGGTATCAAACACGACACACGAAGAAACACCGACGAAGTAACAGAGAGGACGGAATGGGTAGAAAAGATTAGACAATGGATGGAGCTAGATACAGAGAGAACAAAGATCCCTTCCATGAAAGCCTACAACACCTAGAAAATTAAGGGAGAAAGCAAGTGAGGGGTCAATGAAATAATGGGCATAATACACACAACCAGATAACACAGAAACAATAACTTGGCATATGCAGGAGCAAGATTAGTAGCAGAAACTGATGGGGATTCGAACACCAACACCACCAGCACAACTAACCCAACAGAAACCAAAACAGCAACCTCCTTGGAAAAGGCGCCTGGAAAAGCAAATCATGGTGATGAGATCTGACTTGAGAAAACTGAAAGAGATGGCAGAAAAAAGGCTAAGAAGCAAGAAAACAAGGGAGGAACTCAACGAGAAATACAAAGTACAAGAGAGGGGACTAAACAACACAATAGAAGATGTAAAACAGAGGCTTAAGGCCAAAGCACATAAGATCCAACGGTGCATGAACAGGAATAAGGGATACCAACAGAATAAACTATTTGGAACCAACAAGAAAAGACTATACAGCCAACTAAGAGGGGAAGACAACCACTAAGAAATTCCTGAAGCCGAACCAAGTAAGAGACTCTGGGAAAACATATGGAGAAATCCGGTATCACACAACAAACATGCAGCATGCTCCAGGAAGTCAAGGAATAAGAAAACAGGGAAGAAATAAAACCAAAGATTCACAGAGATCGCAGACACAGTCAGACACCAACTAAAGAAAATGCCAAACTGGAAAGCCCCAGGTCCCGATGAAGTCCATGGATACTGGCTCAAAAACTTCGAGGCCTACACCCACGAATAGCAGAACACTGTTACGGCCTCTGAGAGAGGTCCGCTTCAGGTTCGATATGAAAAAATAAAATAAATATTTTTTTCAACACCAACAGTTGAAACTGGGATACTAATATAGAAAGAAACACTAACACAACAATGGTTTATTTACAAGCTTACTAACATAGGTAAATGCAGAATGGTATCTCCTATTTACATAAAAAGATAGAATCTTTACACTGCATGAACTGGGGAACAGTGAGGCAATTCAAATACTTGCTAGTCAATTTGGGTAAATTCGAAGCGATGGCTTCCTCAAACGTAAAACGGTGTGATTACAGACGTCCTCTTGACTCCGTATTGCAGAAAATAGTCTACTTGTAAGGCAGGAACTCCCCAAAACCTCTATCAGGAACTTTTCTTCTCTGAATCTGCTCGTGTCAAGACAACACGATGCCCACTCCTGAGCCGACTAGACCAGTATCCAACCATCTCTCGAAAACAACTTTTCTTCTGATCCTTCGTCAGTTCCTTCGTCTCTAGTCTCTCACGGATAATCTGTGCTGCTGCTGATCTCTCACTGATAATCTGGTCTGTGGCTCTTACTGAGGTTATCTCTCTGTGACTAGCTGGAGTCTCTCTTTTACAATCTCTGCTTTCTCCTGCTACGACCGTCATATTTTATACAACACTCTGGGGGCGGAGCCTACGGCAAACTTCACAGACTCCAGGGATTTCTAGAACTTCTTAGATGAATCTAGACGAGGTATTGCATCAGAAATCGCGACGTTTCTCACGTCCCGACGAGTTCCACAACACTCCTGCCGATTCTAGAACTATCATGATAACAGGCACCTCCAACACAATGCGCTAACGCCTCCTTGCTGCCGAACTTCTCGAAAATGCGTTCTCCTTTCCTTTACCTTTCTTTGCTAGGAAGCAATTACCATCACATGCCCCCCCAAAAGAGAAAAAAAATGAAATCAACTGATTTTATTTTTTTCTAAAGAGGAACAAGAATTAAACAGCGGGGAAAACAATTCTACATAAAGCTTTAATCCAGTCAAACACTCACGCTTCTCCACTCACACCACGCGCGATAACAGAAAACGGTTATTAGGTTACTCATTCTGAAAACTCTAGAGAGGCTATCTGCTATAACATTATCCTTCTCTCTTACTCTTTCCGTTTTCTGAACTCTGATTAAAACTTATAAATACTAAAACACCTCTTGTGTTATTCTCAAAACTAATCTCACTCGGTAACACTGTTACACGGGGGGCGGAGGCCACGGCACAGGGCGTTGTTTATAATTATGAAGCAAATTTACATTCATTGCCTTTGCTCTACTCTTACCCACATTAATTCTATAATGTATATTTCCCTTCTTCTCTAAAACTGAAAAAGGACCATCGAAATTATGAGATAAAGAGGAACCTTCTTTCTGGACTAGTAATAAAACTTATTTCTTATTTTCACACAGACATCTTTTGCTTTTGCTCTAAGATCAGGTTTTCCTTCAATTTCCCCTTGACTTCCGTTCGGTTTTCTTTCGCTAAGTGCCAAGCGCTTCCGTTCACCTCCGCTAGCTGCCAAACATCTCTTAGATTGTTTTTATAATACTCAAGGTTAGTTATGCAATCATCTCTACCCTTACTTCTAGGCAAAGTTCCGAACATATTTATAAATAAACATTCTCAAAAGATTCGCCTACTGAAGGAATATTACACAATGGAAACTCTGGTAATTACTTATTCGGTTTCCCGGTAATTGATATTCAAGACAGCTTAAACATCATTTTCCATTTTAGACCAAAAGTATGCCCTACTAATAGACTGAAAGTTTTTTATTTACTCCCAAATGTCCTTGCTCATCATGTGCTAACTTCAAACTAGCTCACGAAGCTTCCTAGGAACCACTAATTGTTCTGTGACTTCCCCTTTACTACCTGACTTAGGACGAATATGACACAAAACTGCATCCTTTACACAATAAGTTTCCTTACACACATCATCGAGATCATCATCCAGCTCACACTCAAAAATTCGGGTTAGTGTCCTCATCTTCCTCTGATGCAACTTGATTGCTAGCTCATCCTTATCCAAAATGTTAGAGCCTAATTCATCAACGTAACTAGGACTAGATACAGGTACATTTACAATGTTACTCTCGACAGCTACGCATTCCCTTTGGCTATCACTGTCACGATAGAGTCCGGTCTCTCAGCCACACTCATGCCAAGATCAACCTCGCTACCTCTATACACTCATTCGAATCCACGAACTTTCTCACGTTTGAATCCACGAACTTACTCACGTTCGAATCCACGAAACTCACTTTCGTTCGAACCTCCACGAACTCACTCTCGTTCGAATCTACGAACAAATTATGACCGTAGTCTATGTCTGTATCTAAACCCACCTAGTTACTACCATTTCAGGCACTGAAATATTCCTCACAACAGGATTCACATTCTTGGATAAAGCTAAGTTATTACCGACAATAATGTCAACGCCTTCGATGGCAAAAAAGCAACTGTCCACAACTGCAAGGTTTTACTTCTCCTGACACTACCTGACTTTTTCAAATTCAAACTTCAACAAAGGACAAAGAACAATGTGTTAGGAAAATCCACCTAACATGACTTTCTTTTCCATATTGATTTCTGCCCTGTTCGGCACACACTCACTTCTAATCAGTGAGACAGCAGCCCCTGTGTCTCGAAGCAAGACTACTTCTCTCGAATCTACTCCTCCAAGAGAGGAAACTACGCCCCTTCCGACAGAAATTCACCAAATATTTTCCTAGTTTCTCTCATCACATCATTCCTACTTGCCGAAAGGTTAACTATAGATACTGGTTTCTTACCATCCTTCCTTTCTACTGCAACAATTTCTCGCTAAATGCCCTTTCCCATTACATTGGAAACAAGTTATTTCTGAGCCGCTAGATGCCAGTTTACTCTTACAAACCTTAGACATATGACCAGGTTTTCCGCATGTATAAGAGGAATAGTCACTTCTACTCGCATTGTTATTACTAGGACTGAAACCTTTACTGCTTTGTACTCTACCAGATGAAGTCATCGTTTCGTTTCCATACTAACACTCAAATTATGAGTTAGACTATATTCGTCAGCTAGCCTAGTTGCAAAGATACTTCTCGCCTATCCTCTATATAAAGTTTAATCTCAGGGGACACGTTATCTTTGAAGTTTTCTAACAACACTAAGTTCTTCAAACTATCAAAATCCTCAACCTTAGCAGAAGTTAACCAATCAAAAAACAGCCTTTCTAACTTCTTACCGTATTCTACAGTACGTAATATTTTCATCCATTTCTCAAATTTCTAAATTTCTTACGGTACGCCTCCGGTACTAGCCTATAGCGCTAAGAACGGTTTCTTTAACGATATCCGTAATTATTACATTCCTCCTTAGACATGCAACTATACACAGTAGCGCCCTACCACTCAAAACTGACTGCAAATATAAAGTCCACGTTTCTTTAGGAGAACCTACTCGTTCCATTAACTTCTCAAAACCATGAAATATGTCGATAACATCTTCCTCATCAAACTTTGGTACTAATTTCAACACTGCACTCATACCTAACGTATCAGCTTCGTTTTCGTTCTCGCCTGACCGACTGTTACGAGTACTTTTTCCTTAAACGAGCAATTTCCAACTCAAGCCTACGTTCTTTCTCTCTCTCTTCCTGCTCATGCATACGTACCTTTTCTCTTCTTCCTGCTGCATTACCAACATTTCTCTCTCTTGCTGCATTTTCATTGCTTCTCTCTCTTTCTCTTGCTGCATCTCCCTCTCAGCTGCTCTTTCCTCTCTCTCAGCCCGCTCTTTCATCTCTCTCATACTATTCTATTTCTTTTCTTTTCAACATACTCACGGAGATCATTCCCCTCTAGTAGCTTACCCGACTCAGGAAACTCTTCCACTATCTCACTCTCCCTAATTCTTTCTCTATTTTTCCCTCCCTGTTTCAATCTGTTAAAGTGTTGATAGCCTAAGCAAGGTCGCCACAATGTTACGGCCTCTGAGAGAGGTCCGCTTCAGGTTTGATATGAAAAAATAAAAACAAAATATTTCAACACCAACAGTTGAAACTGGGGATACGAATATAGAAAAAACACTAACACAGCAAAACGTTTATTTACAAGCTTACTAACATAGGTAAATGCAGAATGGTATCTCCTATTTACATAAAAAGATAGAATCTTACACTGCATGAACTGGGGGAACAGTGAGGCAATTCAAATACTTGCTAGTCAATTTGGTAATTCGAAGCGATGGCTTCTCAAAAGGAAAACGGTGATTGCAGACGTCCTCTTGACTCCGTATTGCAGAAAATAGTCTACTTGTAAGGCAGGAACTCCCCAAAACCTCTAGCAGGACCTTTTCTTCTCTGAAGTCTGCTCGGCGTCAAGACAACACGGATGCCACTCCTGAAGATGACTAGACCAGTATCCAACCAACTCTCGAACAACTTTTCTTCTGATCCTTCGTTGGTTCCTTCGTCTCTAGTCTCTCACGGATAATCTCGGCTGCTGCTGATCTCTCACCGATAACTCGATCTGTGGCTCTTACTGAGGTTATCTCTCTGTGACTAACTGGAGTCTCTCTTTTACGATCTCTGCTCTCTCCTGCTACGACCGTCGTATTTATACGACACTGGGGGCGGAGCCTACGGCGAACTTCACAGACTCCAGGGATTTCTAGAAATTCTTAGATGAATCTAGACGAGGTATTGCATCAGAAATCGCGGCGTTTCTCACGTCCCGACAAGTTCCACAACACTCCTGCCGATTCTAGAACCATCATAATAACAGGCACCTCCAACACAATGCGCTAATGCCTCCTTACTGCCGAACTTCTCGAAAATGCATTCTCCTTTCCTTTATCTTTCTTTGCTAGGAAGCAATTACCATCACAAACACCTCCAGCATTGTATCTCAAATCACCATGCACCCAAATGGATGACCACAGGAAGAACATCCTTAGTACAAAAAGACAAGAGTAAGGGAAATATAGCAGTAACTACAGGCCTATCACCTGCCTACCAATAATGTGGAAGTTACTAACAAGTATCATCAGTGAAAGGCTATACAACTACCTAGAGGAGACAAACACCATCCCCCACCAACAGAAAGGCTGCAGAAGGAAGTGTAGGGGCACAAAAGACCAGCTCCTGATAGACAAAATGGTAATGAAGAACAGTAGGAGAGGAAAACCAACCTAAGCATGGCATGGATTGACTATAAGAAAGCCTTCGACATGATACCAACACACATGGCTAATAGAATGCCTGAAAATATATGGGGCAGAGGAAAACACCATCAGCTTCCTCAAAAAATACAATAAGCAACTGGAATACAATACTTAGAAGCTCTGGAATAAGACTAGCAGAGGTTAATATCAGGAGAGGGATCTTCCAGGGCGACTCACTGTCCCCACTACTCTTCGAAGTATCCATGATTCTCATGACAAAAGTACTAAAAAACAAAAAGATGGTATGCTGGGTACCAACTCAAGAAAAGAGGCAACAGAATCAACCATCTGATGTTCATGGACGACATCAAGCTGTACGGTAAGAGCATAAGGAATAGATACCCTAATTCAGACTTGTAAGGATTGTATCTGGGGACATCAGGATGGAGTTTGGAATAGAAAATTGCGCCTTAGTCAACATACAAAAAGGAAAACAAAGTAACGAGAACTGAAGGGATAAAGCTACAAGATCGGAGCAACATCAAACACATAGATGAGACTGGATACAAATACCTGGGAATAATGGAAGGAGGGGATATAAAACACCAAGAGATGAAGGACACTATCAGGAAAGAATATATGCAAACACTCAAGGGGATACTCAAGTCAAAACTCAATGCCGGAAATATGATAAAAGCCATAAACACATGGGCAGTCCCAGTAATCAGATACAGCGCGAGGAATAGTGGAATGGACGAACGCAGAACTCCGCAGCATAGATCAGAAAACCAGGAAACATATGACAATACACAAAGCGCTACACCCAAGAGCAAATACGGACAGACTATACATAACACAAAAGGAAGGAGGGAGAGGATTACTAAGTATAGAGGACTGCGTCAACATCAAGAACAGAGCACTGGGGTAATATCTGAAAACCAGTGAAGACGCGTGGCTAAAGAGTGCATGGAAAGAAGGACTGATAAAAGTAGACAAAGACCCACAAATATACAGAGACAGGAGAATGACAAACAGAACAGAGGACTGGCACAACAAACCAATGCACGGACAATACATGAGACAGACTAAAGAACTAGCCAGCGATGACACATGGCAATGGCTACTGAGGGAGAGCTCAAGAAGGAAAATGAAGAAATGATAACAGCGGCACAAGATCAGGCCCTAAGAACCAGATATGGTCAAAGAACGATAGATGGAAATAACATCTCTCCCATATGTAGGAAGTGCAATACACAAAATGAAACCATAAAACCACATAGCAAGCGAATGCCCAGCACTTGCACAGAACCAGTACAAACAGAGGCATGATTCAGTAGCAAAAGCCCTCCACTGGAGCCTGTGCAAGAAACATCAGCTACCTTGCAGTAATAAGTGGTACGAGCACCAACCTGAAGGAGTGATAGAAAACGATCACGCAAAGATCCTCTGGGACTATGGTATCAGAACAAGATAGGGTGATACGTGCAAATAGACCAGACGTGACGTTGATTGACAAAGTCAAGAAGAAAGTATCACTCATTGATGTCGCAATACCATGGGACACCAAAGTTGAAGAGAAAGGGAGGGAAAAAAATGGATAAGTATCAAGATATGAAAATAGAAATACGAAGGATATAGGATATGCCAGGGGAAGTTGTACCCATAATCATAGGAGCACTAGGAACGATCCCAAGATCCCTGAAAAGGAATCTAGAAAAGAAATAGAGGCTGAAGTAGCTCCAGGACTCGTGCAGAAGAGTGTGATCCTAGAAACGGCGCACATAGTAAGAAAAGTGATGACTCCAAAGGAGGCAGGATGTAACCCGGAACCCCACACTATAAATACCACCCAGTCGAATTGGAGGACTGTGATAGAGCAAAAAAAAAAAAAAAACAATAATCACACTATAATGGGCGTAATGTCTGTCTGTCTGTCATTCAATCACGGCCAAACGGCTGGTCAGATGGGCATGAAACTTGGCAGGGTTATGGAGGGGCGGACCCCTAAGATGGTTTGTAATGGGGTTTCATCCAACATAACTCCCTCCTTTGTAGGGTGTGGGGGTGAGAAGGGATTCCCTGAGACAGAGCTGTTTCTGGTCGTGAAACGAGGCTGGTTATTCCCATAGACTTAGTTACTTTACGATTTTTCATACACAATTTCTGTACAACTTCCTCGGAGAAAGTCGTGAATATTTCAGCTCGGACACAATAGAAGATGAAAATTATCATCAATATCCGCAAGATTTTTTTAAATAACTTATATCCATCGGGACTGCCAGTGCACAAAATAATGTTGAAGAAGTACTGCCTCGGTAATGTTGCTTCGGAATTTCGATCTTGTGCCTGTGGACATTGCAACGGAACGAGGTACACCGTTATGGAGATAAACTCCCACGTCATCGAAGCAGTGATAGAAACGGGCCCTCACACCGGCAAACGTCTGTTCATCCCCCGGATTCCTCTGATGCCTTCGGACAACCAGTTTCCGTTCCAGTTACAGCGCAGGCAGTTTCCCATCAACCTGCCTTCTCATTCACTTCAAACAAGTCGCAGGGCCAAACTTTGGATTGTGTGTGTTTCTGCCGTCACCCATGTTCACGCATGGCCAACTGTATGTGGGGATGAGCAGAGCAAACTGACTCTGCCAACTTGAAATTAAGTTGTAGACAAACTGATAATATTGTGTACAAGAGGTTCTGTAGTATAAAAATCGTCCTTATTTTAATATTGCTGAACAAATACATATAAAATTTTTCACTTCTGCACCTGTATTTTATCACTCATCATAGATGGGTCAGTTTGCTAGTAATAATAATAATAATAATAATAATAAGCTTCTTTGATAGACAAAATGGTAATGAAGAACAGTAGGAGAAGGAAAACCAACCTAAGCATGGCATGGATTGACTATAAGAAAGCTTTCGACATGATACCACACACATGGCTAATAGAATGCCTGAAAATATATGGGGCAAAGGAAATCACCATCAGATTCCTCAAAAATACAATGCGCAACTGGAATATAATAATTAGAAGCTCTGGAATAAGAACTAGCAGAGGTTAATATCAGGAAAGGGATCTTCCAGGGAGACTCACTGTCCCCACTACTCTTCGTAGTAGCCATGATTCCCATGACAAAAGTACTGCAAAAGATGGATGCTGGGTACCAACTCAAGAAAAGAGGCAACAGAATCAACCATCTGATGTCATGGACGACATCAAGCTGTATGGTAAATGCATCAAGGAAACAGATACCCTAATCCAGACTGTAAAGATTGTATCTGGGGACATCAGGGTGGAGTTTGGAATAGAAAAATGTGCCTTAGTCAACATACAAGAGGGCAAAATAACAAGGACTGAAGGGATAAATCTACCAGATAGGAGCAACATCAAACACAGATGAGATGGGATACAAATACCTGGGAATAATGGAAGGAGGGGATATAAAACACCAAGAGATGAAGGACACGGTCTGGAAAGAATATATGCAGAGACTCAAGGCAATACTCAAGTCGAAACTCAACACCGGAAATATGATTAAAGCCATAAACACAGCACAGGAATAGTGGAATGGACGACGGCAGAACTCCGCAGCATAGACCAGAAAACTAGGAAAAAACACGACAATACACAAAGTATTACACCCAAGAGCAAATACTGACAGTCTATACATAACACGAAAGGAAGGAGGGAGACGACTACTAAGTATAGAGGACTGCGTCAAAATCGAGACAGAGCACTGGGGCAATATCTGAAAACCAGTGAAGACGAGTGGCTCAAGAGTGCGTGGGAAGAAGACTGATAAAAGTAGACGAAAGACCCACAAATATACAGACAGGAGAATGACAAACAGAACAGAAGACTGGCACAACAAACCAATGCACGGACAATACATGAGACAGACTAAAGACCCAGCCAGTGATGACACATGGCAATGGGTACAGAGGGGAAGAACTCAAGAAGGAAACTGAAGGAATGATAACAGCGGCACAAGATCAGGCCCTAAGAACCAGATATGGTCAAAGAACGATAGATGGAAATAACATCTCTCCCATATGTAGGACGTGTAATACGAAAAATGAAACCATAAACCACATAGCAAGTGAATGTCCGGCACTTGCACAGAGCCAGGACAAAAAGAGGCATGATTCAGTAGCAAAAGCCCTCCACTGGAGCCTGTGCAAGAAACATCAGCTACCTTGCAGCCTTTCTGTTGGTGGGGGATGGTGTTTGTCTCCCTCTAGTAGTTGTATAGCCTTTCCCTGGTGATACTTGTTAGTAACTTCCACATTAATTGGTAGGCAGGTGATAGGCCTGTAGTTACTGGCTATATTTCCCTTACTCTTGTCTTTTTGTAGTAAGGATGTTCTTCCTGTGGTCATCCATTTGGGTGCATGGTGATTTGAGATACAATGCTGGAGTTGTTCTGCTATTCGTGGGTGTAGGGCCTTGAAGTTTTGAGCCAATAATCCATGGACTTCATCGGGACCTGGGGCTTTCCAGTTTTGGCATTTTATTTAGTTGGTGTCTGACTGTGTCTGTAGTGATCTCTGAGAATCTTTGTTTTATTCTCCCTGTTTCTTCTTCCTTGACTTCCTGGAGCCATGCTGCATGTTTGTTGTGTAATACCGGATTACTCCAGATGATGATGATGATGATGATGATGATGATGATTATTATTTATTATTTAATCATTATTATTATATTATTACTTTTTTTGGGGTATTTTTGCCATGACAATTATTTTTTTTATCCTATAACATATTTTTCGAGATCATGTTTGTGCTTACCACCAAACTATCAAATTACAAATCATTGCAATTACATTTACCCCGCAGGTAATCAATCTTTATCAATGGACTCCATTCACTGAAATCATTATTATGAATAAATAAATACATCCAGGTAAATAAATGATATATTTCACGTGTTAGATAATTTTACAATCCATTTCATGTTGGAGATTTCTACCATGAATGAAAGCGTGGATAAATTTATGGTTGGACTTAGTGACAAGCTGCAAGGTTCAATCTCGTTCAGTCGTATAAAACACAACACACCCTGCTGTTGCAAATTGTTATTAGCTACAACTCAACTGTTCAACTCTTGAATGCTATGTGTAGGACTACACACAAACACACGCGCACGCACGTATCCACATACATACCTACACACTCACACACATACACACACACACACAATATATATATATATATATATATATATATATATTATATATATATATATATATATATATATTATATATATATATATATATATATATAAACGTATAAGCATCGTTTAACATGTACGTAAAAAATGCATAATTTCAGTAAACATTTAGTAATGGATTTTACGGTAATTTTACCAAACTTTCGTATCCGAATATGCGCAGGAAACATTTTCCAGAAAATTACGGAAAACAGTATCCCATAATTCAAGCAAATTTCACCTGGATGTTTAAAGCATTGAAAGCTTCGATAGACGGAAACTAACCTGAGATAAATTTTCGGTTAAGGAATTAACGTAAATAGTGAAGAGGTCGATTGTAGAGATCCTCCTTCGCCTAACGAGGGAAAACGGAACTCTTTTGGCATAAACTGCCAGGCAAGTAAAAGGAGAAGCCAGTCTAAACTGAACGCCAACGGATCCAAGGAAAATAAATAGGGCTGTTAATCGGTCAGTTTGCAGTGATCTCTTCTCTTCAGTCGGAGGTCGGACGCTTTCAGCCAAGGACTGCATCTTGACAAGGAGGCTGACTAACTTACGGAAAACAAAGAGGAACCTATTAGCTTGTCGCTGAATAATGTTTTTATATATCATATAATCAATATTTTAATTCTACGAAGAAAAAGGTTTTATATTATTCACAGCATTTACATAACCTCGATTTGCCCTTCCAAGTTTAAAAGTAACATTTATGGGTCCTAAAATATCTTTCGTAGTTAAACGTAGCGTACCCATCCAAACAGCATTAATTGTTTGTACTTGTTGACGGATATATAATCATAAGCTTTGAAGGTTTAATTTGTGATGTAACAAAATTCTCTCCGTTAAACGTTATTACATTTTACAACAAAATTACCGATGCAAGGTGATTACCTAAAATTCTACGTAAATAGTTGATATAACAATTACAGGTATTAAATAGAATTTTCAAACCCAACTGATGAATAGAATTCGATTATTTTTTCGAAGGATGGTCTTTGTATGTTTACAAATAGTCCAATGCCATAAAATAAAACTATTCTGTTTTCATTAGTTTATCATTATTGTTTAATGAAAGCTGAAAAGATTTTAGTTGTTCAGTAGTTCCTAGTTCGATGAATTATTGATGCGACTTTTTTTCCGTGGTTGTTGACCAAATTATCGCTCTATTTTGGCTGAGTAAGAAGCTGTATGCATCAATAATAATAATAATAATAATAATAATAATAATAATAATATAATAATAATAATAATAATGGAAAAGTAAATCCACAGTAATATGTCTGATCTGTTATTTAAAATACAAAGCATAGAGCTTTCGAAGACCTGCACGGTCCTCCTTGTCAAGATTGACAAGGAGGACCGTGCAGGTCTTCGAAAGCTCGCTGCTTTGTATTTTAAATAACAGATCAGACATATTACTGTGGATTTACTTTTTCCATTTTATTTTATTAACTCATGTGATTATGAGGTTTCTTTAAATAATAATAATAATAATAATAATAATAATAATAATAATAATAATAATAATAATAATAATAATAATAATGCTACATTACAGAAAATAGAAATATTGATAGGGACACTACACACGATCCCAAGATCCGTGAAAAGAAACCAGAGGAAAACTAGATGCTGAAGTGGCTCCAGGACTTGTGCAGAAGAGTGTGCTTCTAGAAACAGCGCACGTAGTAAGAAAAGTGATGGATTTCTAAGGAGCCAGGATGCAACCCGTAACCCCACATTCTAAACAACCACCCAGTCGTATAGGATGACTCTGATAGACATAATATAATAATAATAATAATAATAATAATAATAATAATAATAATAATAATAATAATAATAATAATAATAATAATAATAATAATAATAATGTGATCGTATTACGTTTATGCTTTTACGTAAGATACAGGATGGAGAAAAATTTAGAATTTATTGTGTATCATACAATATCTCTGGTTGACTTTAATCTCTCATTTAACATGATTGTACATAAAATCGCTAGCCAGGACTGACTTCAGAAGTCAGGCAAAGTGTAACGATATAATTTTCACTTTCTAGAAATGAATGTGACAATGATAGTAAAACGAGTCGTCAAGATTGGTAATGAAAAAAAAAAAAAAAAAAAAACAAAAAAAAAAAAAAAAAGCCTTTGTGGTAATTCTCAGATCTCTGCCTTTTGATGCCAATTACGCGTCCTATACATCCACAGCCAAAGGGTTGCTTCAGTCATCCGAGAGTTCTAGGATCGCCATTTCAGGGCAAAACGAATAGACTGGTTTTAGGTGGCCGTATCCTGTGTGATATTAAGTCATCACAATGCAGGTAATAAGTCACACTCCATTAGATTTGATATTCGGTGGTTTACTAGTTAATACATCATGAACTCATCTAAATTTACTAAGGGATCTCGGAATAAGATATGTTAATTGGGAATTATTTCAGTCTGTTTTTTAGCTTAATCTATGGACCTTAACCCCGCCCACAGCCCCCAGCTCTCTCTTCTCTGTAGAAGAATGTAACGCTTGAGGTGTTGAACGGTTTCGTTTCTACTTTGGAGTAGCCGGCCACAGTTCAATTCTCAGTTATTCATATGATTATGTTTAAAATCAGATTGTAAAGTTATTTTAACTACCCCCCCCCCCCCCACTACCTTACTCCTTAATTATAAGTGACACTATTCGTCTACGAAAATAAACTCGAAAATGTAAATACCTCTTGGGGCGAACATAACACTTGAAACAACAGACTAACTGACTGTTAGATACATTTATGCCGAGAGACTATCGTAGAGACACAGAAAGAGGGATTGCGCGTTTCAATTAGAAATTTCTTTGTAATGTTAGAAATATTTAACGCCAAAGGATCAAAATCGCATACTTAATTCTTTCAACACCATTATGTACTAATAATTTCAATTCTTAAAGAGAGAATATCTTCTTGCTCCATCCAAAACATATCTCCGTGATTACCGATGATACGTCTCCAAGGAAACAGTTTTGTATGTTTGTATCCACAGAAAAACGAGTTTCCTCTATGCAATGACATTGTTAATCTTTTAACAAAATATGGGAATTACACATTAAATTTTCAAGAATATAGATGTCGTCATATCGAACTTTTCTTTCCCTTATTTTGGTGCATATGCAAATACCTCCAGATGCACTTTGTTGCAGCAAATTCCCACAAAGAGAATCCTGCCATCTTTCTTGAATTCTCTGGTTTGAACCTTTCTGATTCTTCCCGAATTTCCCCCCACCACCGATTTTGGATAATGACGCCACGGTATTAGGCCTAAAAATTCTCTTTAATCAATTTCCAAAAGGTATTAGGGCTTTAGGTGTGAAATTTCCAATTTGGATGCGACATATATCTATCGTCATTTTGTTAAACATTTTCCCACTGAAGACTACGGGCATTGTGATTCTTCGTACCTTCCGCAAGCGGCTTTTTTTAGCGCCTGTGTTCCTGGAATTACTGTATTCTCAAGCTTATTTAACAATATTATTTCCTAAAACCCAATAAAAAATAATTATGCACACTTATCTATGAACACTTCAATAAAACAAAAGGCTGTACTATTATGTAATCGGCTTGAGCGACTAAAGAGCATGCCGTCAGTTAGTCCAATTATAATTATACAATTATTTGCTTGTATTTCACAAACAATATGTGACCCTTCACATCAACAAACCCTTACGAGTTCTTATTCTAAACCGTCTTCATACATCACATTTGATGTTCAATTCAATTGTTGACATAAAGATACAAACGTAAAAGTCTGTTTAAAATATACTAAAGAAGAAAGCTTATGTTATCATGAGATTTATACTTTCTTCTCTTTTGCATCAAAAAATAACAAGAGAGAATAAGACCGAATAATAAACGAATTATTGTAAGCTAGTGATGGTAACAACAAAGATTTAGAAGGAAGAAATGAAATAACGTTAAAATCTAAATACAGGACATAAAGACGACCAAAATCGAACCATCAGATAGATTTTCATTGCATGAACTATGTTAGTGTAATATTGGGCGAGTGCTGTGATAGCGTTCATCTTATAATCTTTTTGGAACAGAAGGCACTCAGCTAATCTGTTTCTAGTACAAATTATTACTCACTACCACCAAAATGTTTGCCTGTAGTAGCTTTGAAATAGTTTCATATAATTTCTACCTCAAGGTTATTATTAAGGAATTTCACTGCTCGACATCCATGTGGATCATTAGTTGTTATGGAATGATCCATCTAGAACAATGATTCTTAAACTGGGGGGCGCACCCCTCTAGGGGGGTGCCAGAAGCTTCCAAGGGTTACGCAAGAAGGGTTGCCAGATGGTGCCTATTATTTTTTTCTTTTTTTAATTTATGATGTTAATTGCAAAATTAACAAAAACATTATCATTGCTTCTATGATATTTTTTCTAATTATTATCTCAAAAGATGTCAAAAATTCAAAACATAATTCAATTTTAATTTTAAATCTTGTTTATGAATTGATTTCCTCCCGCTCTCTGTTCGTTTCTTGAATGAGAACTTCAGTGACAGCCTTGAAACCGAGATCGCAGGTCACCTTCAAGGACTGGAAAGTTAGTTTCAAACGTTATTATTTTCCTAGCATCAGCGAGTGGAGTTTTCTAGTCAGTTTTGCCAGGACCCTTTCCCTTGAAAGTAGATGATGTTCCAGAAGCCTTACAAGAACAGTTCCTCAAACTGAGTTTAATTCTGTGGCAAAGGATGATTTTACCGCTCTTGGTATGGAAAATGTTTGGATAAAATATCTTTTCAGTTTACCAGAAAATCAGTCAGCGAATCCTACAAGTAACGGTCCCCTTTTCTTCTACTTACCTACATATGTGGAGTAGGGTTTTCAGCATTAGTTAGAATCAAAACAAGGAAAATAAACGAGCCTAATGTGGCGAACGATCTCCGATGAGCTTTGAATTGAATTGAATTGAATTTATAAATTTTGTGGCCATTTGTCCACGCGCCGCGGAGCCAAAGGCCATTCAGCGCATATATATCAACAAGATATATTTACTAAAAAAGGTAATACATAATTAAAATCCAAATTATATTAAAATAAACTTCATAAATTATCTATTAAAATATCAAATAAAAACAAATGGATTTCCTTAAGAAATTTAAAAATCTTCTCTACGGGAGCACCCTCTCCTAAAATATCTTGACAAAGGTTTGTTGGTGAAACCAAACCGACGTCTATGATTAAAATAAAGAGGAACAGTCAACAAATATATGCCTCACTGTAATGCCAACATTACAATTGGAGCATTGAGTAACCTGCCTCTCTGCTCCACTAGTTAAAAGATACCAGTGAGTTTAAAAAGTATGCCCTATACGCAGGCGTGTTAAAACTATACTAGTCTTCTATCCATCCCAACAGAAGGGGACCAGGATGAAAAGAAGGTCTGATCGATTTCAGCTTTAAATTACTATTCAAGTTGGACCAGTGATTCTGCCACTTAGTCCTACAAAATGATCTAATAAAAAGTTTAAAATCTTCACAGGAACCCTCACAGAGTGGGAAGCCCGGGAGGAAGCTGCCTGCTTAGCGGCTGTATCAGCCAGCTCGTTACCACGAATTCCCACATGCGAAGGAACCAACAAAATCTCACACCGATGCGTTTTCGAGAATGCAAGAGGACCAGCCAATCCTGCACCTCTTGGACGAGTCGATTAGATGGCGTCAACTTCTGGAGTGCAGCTAGGGAACTCTGGGAATCACAATAAATAATATAAGAGTCCCCAGTGCTACCTGTACTAAAAATAAATTTCAAAACGCTAAAATAGCAAAAATCTCTGCATTAAAAATTGAGAATTTAAAAGGGAGGCTTTTTGTAATTGTTCTGTCACCGACGATGACAGACATCCCAACTCCATTTGCTGATTTTGATCCATCTTGTATATACAGCAATCGAGTTACTATGCTCCAGAAACATGGGCCAAGAAGCTACTTTTAAGCTGAACACTTGAGCTGATCTTTTTGTGTCTCTAACTTGGCAAATATCTAAAGGAGGCCTACACCAAGGAGGGAATTTAGAAATGTAGTTTTCCATAACCAGTGGTGGAATAAGGCCTACCTCTCTCGCAATTATGTTTAATCTAACTTCAAGGGGCTTAGGCAATGTAGGTTTAGTTGGTGCTCTGTCAACAGGATGTTTTATATACTTAAAATTTGGATTAGATTGAGAGGTTAGTGCTCTTGACAAATATCGGAGACCTTGTTCCTCCCTCCGAATGAAAAGAGGAAGAAAACCAGAGTCTACATAAAGGCTCTCAACAGGAGACATTTTAAAGCACCTGTACAAATACGCAATGCCATATTGTGTACTACATCCAGCTTACCTAACAAGGTTCTTACATGCAGAGCCATAAACCTGAGATCCTAATCAATCTTACTCAAGCATAGTGCCTGATAAATTCTTAAAAATAGTAGTACGGTCTGCTCAAAATTCAGTTACTAACAACTTTAAGAATATTGCACCTCTGTTTTAACATTTACTACAGTCTCATTTATATGTTCAGCAAAAGTCAATTTTTTGTCAAAAATAATTCCTAAATATTTGACTTTATCTTCATAAAGCAAGATAGAACCTCTAAAAATAGGTTGGAATCTCTTCCCTTCTTCGTGTTCTGCAAAAAACGTATAGCTTTAAGTTTTTTCTGCAGAAATTTGAAACCTTTACTATTAGCCCAAAGGAAGTAGCAGCAGCATTAATTGCAAACTGAATTTTAGTACAAGCTTCAACTGCAGTAGCTCTACTACAGACGATAACAATATCATCCGCAAATGCTTGACCAGTTACTCCAAACAGGGATATGTTCAAGTAACCATTAATGGCAATATTAAAAAAGGTTGGACTAAGCACACTCCCTTGTGGAATGCCTTCTTCCTGAAGATACTCTGATGAAAGGTAGAGTCCAATTCTAACTTTAAGGTACCGGTCAGACAGGAAGTCTTTGGCAAAATTAAACATATTGCCACCAATACGCCATTCAACCAGCTGCATTAAAATACCAACCCTCCAAGTAGTATCAAATGCTTTTTCCGATCAAAGAACACGGCAATTGTTTGATTTTGGACTGCAAAAGCATTCTGAATCTCACGTGTGAGACATAATAAGGGATCCAATGTACTTCTATTCTTGCGAAAGCCAAATTGCCTCTTCGACAACAGGTTCTTTGTTTCTAATAACCATATCAGAACGAAAATTCACCATTCATTCATAAATCTTGAAGACATCAGCTGGTAAGAGCAATAGGCCTATAACTTTTGGGATGACTAGGGTCCTTTCCGGGTTTTAAAAAAGGACTATAACAGAGTTTTTCCACAACTTATTCTTAATGAATTCCCTGAGCACCAGAATTCGTTTGAAACATCGACAAAGAATTTTTTTGACTTCCAGAGGTAAGTGAGAATCATTGCATAAATAATATCATCTTCTCCTCCAGATGATGTTGGAGAGGACAAAGATAAGGCATATTCGAATTCGACAATACTAAATGGAAGGTTATATGCCTCAGAATTTGAACAAACAGGCGGATTAACTATAGTCATGTTTCTAATATTGCAAAATTCAGGGGATAGTGACTGGGGCTTGAAATGCTTGAAAAGTGCCGAGCAAAAGGCCTCTGCCACCTCTCTGCATCCGATATAACTACCAAAGTTGATTTTCAAAATAGGTAAAGGAGCAGGGGAAAATTTCCCTAGTAATTTACGGATTCTATCCCAAACCAGAGTGTCGAGTTTATACTTTAATTCTGATATGTACTTGATGAAGGATTCCCTCCTTGCTTCTTTAAAGACTTGCTTTTGTTTGGCGAGGTTTCTCTTGTATATTATTCTATTAACTAAGACAGGACGCCTTCGATATCGCTTGTAACTGGCTCTTGCAATTTCCTACTCAAGGCACATTTACTATTCCACCAAGGTACCAGTGGACGACGGGGTTTCCCTGATGTTTTAGGAATTGACATCATTGCCCCTCCAATCATTATCTAGCGAGATATTCATAGGCAGACGAGGGGCAAGGAAATTCATTGGCCTTACGATTGACTTTGGTAGATTTTTCATACAGCTGCCAATCTGCCTCCTTTATCTTCCACTTGGGTAAAGATGGGGATGGGTGTATTTTGTACATACTTAAGATGGATGGGATAGTGGTCGCTCCCATAGAGATTTTCATCCACTGACCACTTATAGTCTAATCGTAATGACGACGAACATATTGTAAGATCAATTGCTGAACTAAAGTTATGGGCTACATCAAACCTTGTAGGAGAACCGTCGTTCATTAAAACTACATCATTGCAATCTATTACCTCTTTCAATTATAAGACCACGGTGATCACACCTACCTTCCCCCCACAAAGTATGTTTTGCATTAAAATCCCCCATCATGAAATAAAGGTTGAGGTAGTTGGTCTAAAAGGGATTGCAAATCTTCAACCTCTAATTGTCTTGGATTGCCAGCTGTGTCCACCAATCGAGTTTCTAGGCCAGGTTGTTCTAGATAAAGAGAGCACAGAGTGACCCATTTATTGATGAAAATGCTGTGTTGCACAAGCTTGCAGTAGGGAGTCTAATTTGATAACTTTTTGTGGTAATGACTTGGCCGCAATAATACATGTACCACCATGAGAAACGTTCACCTACAGGTGGTGGAGATCTGTGAAAAATAAAGTTTTGTCCACAATTAGGAGAAACATTACCAACTTTTAAGTCTCTTGCAAACAAAGGGCAGCTAAATTTATGCTCCTTGAAAAGGACCTGGACCTGTTCTCTGTTTTTGAAATGGAAACCTCTTATGTTCCACTGACATAGAGCCATTATTTACTATTAGATTTTTTTTTTTTTTTACTTTTTGGACTTGGATTGGGCTGGTCTGGAAAGACTTGGTCTTGGTCTTTGTTTCAAAGAGGAACTAGGGCAGATCCTCAAGAGACCTGCTATTTCCTCTCTTGGAAGGGGAACCCTACTATGGTGTGGGGATATAGGTGGAGATGATTTCTAAGAGGCACCATCTCTGCAGCGTGCACCTGAGCCTTAGAGTGCACTGATCAAGGTGTCATTCTGGGACATACCCAGATCAGGCAGCGAGGCTGCCTGTGAGGCTTCTACATTAGAAGCCCGAGAGACCTCCCAGAAGCCCAGAGGAGGCCCATCGGGAGGGGACAAAGGGGCCTTCTTGGATGAAGGCGGAGATGCTGAATGTACTTCGAGCTCAGAAGGGGATAGCTGAAGCTTTGACTTTGAAGTTGGTATTCTAGATAGATCTTTTATATTAGATTTTCCACTTTTTACTACTTCACTATATTGAGGTCTTGGAAACAAAAGTCTTTTTGCCTGGCTAACTTAGATGTTCAGCATGAGCTTTCTCTATCGCTAACACTCTTTTTTGTTTATAAATTGACTCACATTCCTTATGCCTTGCATTATGATTTCCCTTACAATTTATACATAATACTGGGGTAGTGGGGGACATTCGCCTTCATGCTTTTTTAAGGAGGAGCAGGCAGGACATAGCTGGTTCCTAGTACATACCTTTGCCGAGTGACCATATCCAAAACACATGAAACATTGGAGTGGTCTATGCTTAAAAGGTCTAACACGAAATCTCTCCTTGTCAACATATATATATCAGGAACTTGATCATTATCAAAAGTGAAAATAATCATTCTTGATCTTGGAACCTTGAAATCTTCCACACTTTATCATCGCCACATTTCCAGCAATTCCTCGTCAGGCAGTTCATATAGGGTCTTGACTGAATAACTACTCCCATTGGCATAACTAAAACTATAGTGTGGTTTGACCTCTTTTTATCATATCAGTATTTTTCAACTTAGAGATCATGTGACCTTGTCTATAAGACTTAGCATGAAACCAAAAAACTATTCTTCCGAACCATCGTAATATCAGAGTTGGTCATTGTTCCTGCCAATGTCTCAAAAATGTTTCCTGCAAGTGGAAAAGATTGCAAAATTCTGATTTTGTAGAAACAATTAGCCACCTGGCAGGTAAAGATGTCCTCACCTTACATTTCCCATCTGTAGTTTCCTGCTGACTCTTGCTGGATAAAAGGAATCAACTTCAATAGTTCTGGGGCATTTTATAAATTAACATAAATTTTAAGTTTTCCTTAGTTGAGCACTTGAAAGCATTCATGGCATTATTATGAGTTGTAAACTCAATCCAAAACCCTCCTCCAAAATGCAAAATCTTTAGTTTCACAATACTTTATGACTTTAATTTCACCAAACCTTCCAAACATTTCCATAAACGTAAAACAATTGAAGTCTGAGGAGAGATTATCAACATAAAGGATTCTCTCACCACTGCTAGAACTTTCCATAGCCACATTCAAGGTCTTGTCATGGGTCGTCTTTTGCACAACTGAATTTTCTATAGGATTGTCCTTGTCCGTGCCAGAGGTCGAAGAGGAGGGTAGTGTCAAGAGGTCGCATTGTCCGGGGGAGTTTATCATAGGGTCGTTATTCATAAATCCTTCAGCAGAAATTTGAAAAACCTACTGCAAATCAGGCAGAAACCAGGCCCCCCACACCAACCCCTCTCTCACACCAAAGACACTCAGCAGAGACTAACTCCCATATGTCCACTCCTACCCTACCCTACCCCCGAAGGGATAGCTCTACCATAACATGAGTGGCTCAAGTGTAAGCAAAACCCGCTTGATAGGACTGAGGGCATAACTAGTATGCAATCATCCCCATTCATGTTACAATAGAGGGCACACCGGAAAGAATGCTGAGAGTCCTACCGTAGAGACTATACCTCCCCGGATTCCGCAGGCTAGTCCCCCATAGGTAGTTCCGCCCTGATGGATATTGCTATGAAATCATATCAACATCCTCAGGGTCCAAACATACTCGAGAGGCGGACCAACCTCTACAGTCTCTGCCATTTGGATCAAGGAAGAGCCAATGCGAAAAAAGCCCAGCCCCTGCCCAACCTGTAGAAGGTTTTAGTGAAGAGGGGGGGACAGCTAGGTTGAGCAACTGAGTTTAAAGATAGTAGAAGAGTGGAAATAAATTTAAGTAAAGAGGAAAATTGAGACTTTTGGATTCGAACTGGGAGATATTTCTCCCAGTTCGAAAGCCCTCTTGCCCGCTATGCATTTTCAGCCGCCAGCTGGAAATGCGTAACTTCGTCAAGGCAGTCTCAAATCAAGAGGGCGATGAGCTTTGAGCCAAACACCACCAAATGTTCCCCGACTAGTTGCCAAAAGAGCCGGTATCACCCTCCCACGTGAGTAGTACTACCAAGTCCAAAAGGACCGTGGCTATAATCCATTGTTTTGTTGATATATAAATACAATCAGTTAAACTAGCAACGATGACAAAAAATTATAGTAAATATGGTTTTATCGTCATCATGTCTTTTGTTTTCCAGTACTACGTAATTATCGATAAATAAATCACTAAGGAGTATCTGTAATAATTTTGTGATGTCATGATCCATGAATAATTGTCTTAATAGTAAAAATTATATATATTTTTTTAGTCATCAGATTTTTTTCTTTTTATAAAAATTGCTATCCATATAATCTGTATAATGCTGAAAACTGAATAAAGATTAAGATTAAATGTGAAACATTGTTTATTCCATTGAATTATAGTACAATGCATACTTACTTGTAAAATATTTAATAGCAATGAAACAAAAATCTATCAATCATCCATATACCCATAAAAGCAATGAGGTATAATAATAATAATAATAATAATTAATATATAATATTAATAATAATAATAATAATAATAATAATAATAATAATAATAATAATAATAATAATAATAAATAATAATAAAATAATAATATGCTTTATTTCAGCTCAGGGCCATATACATTGAATATACAAATACAGACAGTAACATACACAATCTAGATACATAAGACATGATAAAATAGAAAAAGAAAATGAATAATCGGCACTTATCCACAAAATAGCTGAGGTAGCACAAAAGCCAGCAATCATCATACTGGTAATAACAGTAATAATATTGTGAAAGAAAAAATGCATTGAGAGTAATAACAGTTAGTGCACATATTATATAACTTAAATTTCAACTAGAGACCTTAGGTGGTTACAGTAGTCAGGTCCAGAGGGCTAAATACTTGATAGTTAATCACAGTAATAATAAAAAAGTTAGAATATCAGCATAAATGTAATAATGACAAAAACTGCAGATGACATCTTGCCAATACAGAGATTAAGTTCTTTATGGGACAAAAGCCTCATTTTCCCATCTTTCCCACAATTTAGATTTTCTTCTTGCTTCACTCCTTAGGATGCTTTGTATGAGGAGTTGCTGCTGTTTCTCACTTGAGTTACCAGACTGGACATTGTTCGCCTAACAATGATTTTTTAAATTGTCCAGGTGGTTTTCTATGAACATCTGTGTGGCGGAGTGGTAGCGGGGAGTGTTTGTGAGGGCGTCTCAGAATGTCATTGTGCACAACAGTGATGCGTCTCATGGTCTCTCGGGTATAGTTCGTCCAGAGGAACACCCATAGATACTGTAGCAGTACGAGCAGAAAGCAGCAGTTTCACGTCTCGGTGACAGAAGGCAAACCTCCTTGCAATCATGTTGCCAGCTGCACATAGTTTACGACGCCTCTGTTCAATGTCTGCCGTATCTTTTAGTCGTCGGTGATAATGTGACCCAAACACGGAAATCGTGCACAAATTCCAGCCGATGGTTTCCGAGGAAAACAATTTGAGGTTCTGCAATATGCTTAAGCGATCTAGGGAGCAGCGACATGCACTGGGTCTTGGTTTCGTTGTAGATTTATATCAAATTTCCCTCTGCATATTGGCGGCAAGTGTCGATGAGTCGTTGGAGACCTTGCACTGATGGGGAAATCAGAACCATATCGTCGGCGTAACAGAAGTTGTATAGTTGTTTCATGACGGTGCATCCAATTGGGAAGCGAGTTCAGTTTGACATTCAAGGCATCTGTGTACGTATTAAACAGGTATGGAGAGAGAATCCCCGCCCCCTTGCCGAAGCCCATTTAGGGAGCCGAAGGCACAGAATTGCTGTGTGGAAAACCACGCCAATGTAAAATGCCAATTAGATACAGGGGTGTGCCCCTTTTATGCAGCTTCAGGAAGAGCTTCGGTAGTTTACTCTGTCAAATGCTTTTCTCCACATCTACAAAAACAAAGGAAAACAGGAGAGGCTGATGATAGGTAGTAGTTTCAGCAATTCTTTCAGTATGTAGATGCAAGTGTCGGTTGAGTGGTTTGCTTTAAACACGAATTGGTTTTGTCAGGGTGTGTAGAAAGGGGAGAAGTCTCACTAGAAGAACAGACTCAAGTATCTTCGATGCGATCGTTGTGATTGCAATCGGCCGGTAGTTGCCAGGGTCAGCTGCGTCCTTTAGCTTGTTTTTGATTAATGGGTATCAGTGAACTAAGAGTAGGGAGTCTGGAAGAAACCGGTGAATTATGCACGCATTGAATAGGGCAGCTAGCAAAATGTAAATTACCGGATGGCAGAATTTGAAGGCCTCTGCAGGAATACCATCACAGCCGGGTGGCGATTTATTATTAGGTAGGCAGGCTGTTTATGGCATCGCTGATGTTATACCTGGCGTAATACGGTCTGCAAAATGAAATTGAATGTTGTCAGTAAGGAGGTGATCTACATCCCTTCGGGAAATCTTGATCATTTATGCAATTCAGGATATTGTTGAAGTGATCGCCCCACATTCTTGCAATAGCTTCGTCTCCGACTGCTTTCCCATACTCTCTGTGATAGCTTTTTAGTTTTGGGATTTAAGGACTGGATATCTTTCCAAAGACGAGGATAATCACCAGATTCGAAGTTTCTAGACATTGCATCGGCTCTTAGTTGTTTTTCATTTAAACCTGCAGTGCTTAAGGAGCAAGTTTGAAAGCTACGCTCTCGCCTGTCTCATTAGTAATGCAGTGTGCCATTCCCTGGGCTACCATTTTGCCTCCACAGTAAAAACATTTCTCGTGAGTATGGTATACAGATCTTTAACCAAGTCATTCCATCCAGGTGTAATATTACGAGAATTACCTTGACGAAATCTGTAGGCAATCACCCCCTGCCCGAAGCAAGCATAGCGGAGATTATGGTCGATAGAATTCATTCAGATCCCTATTGTGGTGGTCATTTCTAACAATTTGTGTTAGTACAAAGTAAGGCGTCTGCCGTTGAACTATGACCGCAGCCTGGGTTTCCGTGGTCGCCCTAAAGTATCTGGTTTTCTGTTGTTTTTTTCAAAAATCCCAGTTTACCGCTGTGGGCGATCAGTTAAGGGGTCACGGTAGGGATTAATCCAAGAGATTTGTTTAATGTATTCATGGCTACTCACGAATATGGGAGATGAATGCGCTGATCATTTGGGTGGGTGGATGGGGGGTTAGCAGGGGGAGTGGGCAGTCACTCGCCGTGGGGGGTTCTTCTCTTCTTTCTGCTTGTTTGTATCTGCCAGCCGCCAGACCCCTCATGATCAGTTTCATCTGCATCTACAATGCTGGGTTGGGGGGGAGAGATAGGGTGGGGAGGATTACTCGGGCTAGTAATCATCACGAGATATATCTTCCACTGGAGGTACTGGGGAGGGAGAAAGAGGTTTGGGGGACCAACAGTCCCCTCGGAACGGGGCACTTCCGTGTTGCTGGGAGGCGAGGAAAAAAAAACTGGATGCTGGCATTCGTAGGAGTCCTGGTGGCTATCTGTGCGATTGTCTATCGATCCCTGCACTTCTTTGATCGCATTCCCAGATCCGTGTGAGGTTATTTTTTGTTTCCACCACCGTTTTAAGGCTGTTTAGGGATTCCTGTAGTCCTTTGATCACGTCCCATATTCTTGATAATTTATCATTTTGTCTCCTCAATTTTTTCCGAGTTTTTTCCAATTATTTCTGAGAGAGATTTTGCTGTTTGGTGGATGGCATTTTCTGCCGTGTGGTACACGCAGGTATGCTTAGGTCAGCGGGTCCCCTTTGGAGGCAGGTTGTAAGGGTCATCGGCATAGATTTCCACCGAGCAGGTCCTTAGCCACTTAGTGATATACGATATTTTTTTGTGAGAGGACAAGTTCCTTCGCGGATCGCTCCTTGAGAATGCTCTCTGGTATCAGATCTTTGCATTCGTATATGCAACGTTGATTTCCTCATCATAGAAGGCATCCACTGACAGATTGTATCGCGGACTCGACGTCGGAACGGTTCGATTGGTATTGTATAATGAAAGACAATTGTTTCGCGAGTACGGAACTTGTGTGGGGCACAGGCACCGGTAGGTGCCAGGGTCACTTTGCGCAACGGTTGGAGGTTGGTCGGGTGACATTTTTGCGGTAAGGGAGGGTCAAGCACTAACACATACACTGCATTTTTTCTTTTA
>NC_087203.1:21502153-21532153 GCF_015104395.2 Macrobrachium nipponense
TTCCACAGGGCAAAAATCTCGAGGAATATCCCACAATGAAACTCCCCAGGTGTCACCAAGTAGACCTTGTTATCGTGCAACCTTCATGTGTTGCCTTACATTTTTGGGGGTTTGTTGTTATATTTTCTTTTCGCCCTTCGTAAACAAACGAGTATCTCGTAATTATCAAGGTAGAATCTCAAATGTAAGATTGAGCTGACACTTGCTCACAGCAGCTAAATAAGGCGAAAACGTGCAGGCTCTTAAAAGCGAGAGCTTTTCAGTTATTGCACTGAACTTAGACTCTAATTTTGTAGAACGAAAGTATTTTGATAATTCGATGGAATTTAATGGAATAATCTCTTGAAAATCAGTCTATATCAGCGAAATTCATAGAGCGCAAACGCAATTCGACATAAAGGGGAATTTATGTCTAGTTCTGATCGTAGATACTTACATAAATCGAATTCACATGCATTTTACGAGAGCAGACTAGAACTTTTCAAATCTGTGTTATATTGTCTTAGCTTATTTTATATATATATATATATATATATATATATATATATATATATATATATATATATATATATATATATCTGCAACTGATCTATCCCTTGGAAAACGCAGTCTTGATAGAAACAGTAAAACCAGCATTTGTACATAAATATACTTTATTTTGTTATGACTAGGTCTATACAAAACACAGAAAGAAAAATAAATAAAAATCACTAAATTAGAATCGATCATAGAATGCAGGTATGTTACACAAAGGTTACATTGTATATATATATATATATATATATATATATATATATATATATATATATATATATATATATATATATATATATATATATATATATATAAAGGGGTAAAGGGGTAATGTACAAGCATAAAAAAAGGAAAGGAAGCAATAGTAAAAGAAGTAAATACCTGCATCATGAAGGCATACAAACATACAAACTAAAAATAAAAAACACAGCATCTCCGTGGACCTCTCGTTATTACTGAGGGAAGGTTTCAACTGAAAAGTATCGAGACTTTCTACTATTGCCAGCTCCATGGGGGCCACTCGACTAGAGAGAATGAAAATTATTGTAACCTTAGAGTCCTTTCTAGAGGGTTAAAGGTTGTACTTTCATATAGTAAACTTGATTTTATTGAACGCTTTTGTACTTTTGAAATATCTTTTTTAAGATTCATTACTCATGAATTTTTTTACCCCAACAATAGAGGTTTTCACCATTTCAGAAGCTCCTTGAAGCATCTGGCTCAGTCTACATATTTTGATCCTCATAACGATTTTATTCACAATATCTCTAAGGAAGAGCATTCTGCTTTATTAAGCTTATCCAAAGATAAATCTATAGTGGTAATACGACCTGATAAAGGCAACGGGGTTGTTCTTTTGAATAAAGATGAATATTTAAGTAAGATGCAATTTATCCTTGACAACCACACTAAATTCGAATTAGTTAAGGACGACATTCTTTTAAAGTTACTCAATATGGAGGAAAGTATTAACAGGCTCTTAAGAAAGTTGAAGTCTGAGGGTGTTCTAAATGAACATAATTATAACGATCTATTTACATCTCGATCTAAACCTGGAGTGCTCTATGGTCTCCCCAAGGTGCACAAGGAAAGTGTCCCACTCAGACCAATCATGTCAGCTATAGGTACTTTCAACTACCATCTGTCGAAGTTTCATGTTCCTATATTAGCACCTGCAACATGTAATCAGTACACAGTTAAAGATTCATTTACTTTTGTCCAAAGAAATTTGTGATCTAGAACTAGGTAATTGTGTTCTTGTAAGTTTCGATGTTAAATCTTTATTTACTAATATTCCTTTAACAGAACCATTGATATATCAACAACTTGTTTAATGACTCCAAACGTATCCAGAATTTTAATAAACAACAGTTACACAAACTGCTCACATTAGCTGCGCCTGAATGTTATTTTATGTTAACGCAAATGTATATAAACAAAAAGATGGTGTAGCAATGGGAAACCCTCTCGGTCCTACTTTGGCCAATGCCTTTTTACCTCATCACGAAGTTGTTTGGCTAGATAATTGTCCCAGTTCTTTTAAACCACTGTTCTACCGACGTTATGTAGATGATACATTTTTAATTATTAGATATGAAGAACATGTACCCTGTTTCTTGATTATTTTAACTCAAAACACAAAAATATTGAATTTACTTCAGAAGTAGAGAACAATAATACTTTAGCTTTCCTTGACGTGCTCGTAAGTAAACACAGCGATAACATTTTTTCATCATCAGTTTACAGGAAACCAACATTTACAGGACTCACAACTAAATTTTCTTCATTCATCCCTATAGTTTATAAACACAATATAGTTTCTACACTCGTGACCCGTGCCTTTAACATTTGTTCAAATTATTTTAGTCTTCATTCAGAATTTCAGTTTATAAAAGAAATGCTTCAAAAAAAACGCATTTTAATACTGCTTTCATAGATACATATGTTGGTAAACAGATAGAAAAGTTATTGTTCCCAAAGTTTCCATTTCAAAAGCCAATAAAGCAGTACTGTATTCCCTAAGTTAATTTTAGGGTAGTGTTCAAGCCTAAGTATACTATTGGTGGTTTGTTTAAGTACAAA
This sequence comes from Macrobrachium nipponense, assembly GCF_015104395.2. Taxonomy (NCBI): domain Eukaryota; kingdom Metazoa; phylum Arthropoda; class Malacostraca; order Decapoda; family Palaemonidae; genus Macrobrachium; species Macrobrachium nipponense. The sequence goes on from NC_087203.1 coordinate 21,504,770, forward strand.
GACATCTTACCCCCAGAACTACAGTCTCGCGTTGTTTCTAAATACGGGAGTAATTGCTGTAATGCAATTTACGCAGGAAAAACAAAGCGCCAAGCACGTGTACGATGGTTGGAACAATTAGGAAGATCGGTTAGGACAGACAGACTTTTAGCAAAACCACCATTCAGTGCCATACGGGATCACGCAGAAAATAGTGATCACAGTCTATGCTTAGAGTCATTTTCCATTCTCTCTAATCGAGTGGCCCCCCCCCCATGGAGCTGACAATAGTAGAAAGTCTCTACACGTTTAAGTTGAAACCTTCCCTCAGTAAACACGAGAGGTCCACGGAGATGCTGTGTTTTAATTTATGATGCAGGTATTTACTTCTTTTGATATTGCTTCATTTCCTTTTTTATGCTTGTACATTACCCTCTTCTTTATATATATACAATGTAACCTTTGTGTAACATTACTGCATTCTAATGATCTATTGTAATTTAGTGATTTTTTCTTTTTCCTTTCTGTGTTTTTGTATAGATCTGATGATGGAGACAGTTACTCTGAAACTGGTAGTCTTATAAAAATAATGGATGTTTTATGTACAAGGGCTGGTTTTGCTCTTTATATACTATATATATATATATATATATATATATATATATATATATATATATATATATATATATATATATATATATATATATATATATATATATATATATATTATATATTATATATATATATTATATATATAAATACTTCGTGATCAAGTTATTCATATATATATATATATATATATATATATATATATATATATCATATATATATATATATATATATATATATATATATATATATATAATGTCTGATCACATCGCCACGATTCATATGTATGCATTAAGCTACAATGTCCTTTAATAGCTAATTCGCGCTACCTCAAGATAAGTATATTTTCATGCATGTTAACTGAAGGTGAATTTATAGTTGATAATAATTTCGTCGGCTCCAAGGCGCGAACCTAGGAACCCAGAAATCAGGACGTACAGTGAAGCACCGTCCTGATTTCTAGGTTCCTAGGTTCGCGCTCGCGAGCCGACGAAGTTATTATCAACTAAAAATTCCCCTTCAGTTAACATATATGAAAATATATTAATTCTGAAGTAGAGCGAATTAGATATTAAAAGAATATTTGTAGCTTATATATATATATATATATATATATATATATATATATATATATATATATATATATGTGTGTGTGTGTGTGTCTGTCTGTCTGTCTGTGTATGTATGTTTGTACGTTCCAACATTAATTTGAACGCATTAAAAAAATTTCATCTAAATTTGTATACATATATATACATATCTGGAAAAGAATACTGTTGGGGGATTAGCCCTCACTGGCACCAAAGGGGTGGGGGTGGGAAGGGGGTGACATGGAAAAATAACCAAAAATGATAGATATTAGTGTCTAAACCATAGTTTTCAAGGGTGCTGAGATGAACAGTGACACTCCCGGTGCCTTTGTGTCCAAGTTCAGCCCTGATAGGAATGGGGGGAGGGAAAAGGGGTGAAAAATAAAATGTAAAAATACGTGATATTGGTGGTGTCTATCCATAGTTTTGAGGTCGCTGAGAGGATTAATGACACCCCTATTAAGTCCCATTTCAGCCTGATAGTAATGGGGGGGGGGGCGAAGAAGGGGGAGGGGGAGGGGTTGAAAAGGGGTGAAATATAGAATGTCAAAAAATGTTGGCCAATGTAATTGAAGTAACAATCTTGGCAGGAAGGGAGAGCTGACACGATTTCTCTCCCACGAATACCTATCATTCCGACGGATCTCCCATTTAACTCTGAGATTGCAATTTCCAGTGAGACTTGCTTTCTCGATCACGATCAACGAGACACCTGAACAGTCTGTTAATATATGAGAGCGGATTTGAAATCGTCATATTTTTTCCCCGAACATCTTCATGTTTGCTTGCTCAAGGGCGTGTTTCTTGCCCCTGGTGGTGACACTAAAAAATTTTTACCAATAAAGTTTTGCGATAAAGTAGTACAACAGTGAATTTGAGAAAGATTTTGCTTTATAATCAATATATTGTATTTATATTTTTAAAAACCTATTAGATAAAGATTGCTTTATATATATATATATATATATATATATATATATATATATATATATATATATATATATATATTCATATGGTATGTCAGCTAAATGAAACGGCAGGGCACTACCAATTAATATACAGAAGTTGTAAAAAAAAAAAAAGTAGATCTGTACGTAAGTTTTCCCTAAAAAACAAAAACTGCTGGCATGTTAGTCAGAATCCTGCCCCTGCAGGATAATCTCAGGTACTCTGATACTTAGGTTCTGACTTCTTTTATGAAGTGTGTGGGTCAATTGGTAGCGCCCTTCCTTTCATTTAAGAGACGGAAATTTATTTATTAATGGTCGAAACTTATGTCCAAACATATATTTTCAAACAGCAATAATGAAGTCCAGTAAGATTTGCTATTTATATATATTGGTCCGCTTTATTTAACTTTTTTCTCGCATATTTTCAACGGTCTTAGTCACATTAAATAATAAACTTTTAAATGTTCTACCCCGTCTTAATGATAACTATCATTTAGGAAACTAGAAATTCAGATGGATTTTAGTTCCGCTTACACACGCACAATATAATATCTATATATATATATATATATATATATATATATATATATATATATATATATATATATATATATATATATATATATATATATATATATATAGAGGTGTCTGTGTGTGTATGTATGTATATGGTTACCCTAATGGATTCCTGCTGAGCAGAGCGTTTTAATGCTTGGTAGCTTGCAAAAGTTATTCTTAATTTTTATGATTGCATAATATTTTTCAAAAACAAAATTGTTGAGATATGAATTAACATTATTCATTGTAATCCTATTTCTGACTTAAGACATAAAATCTGCGGCAACACCAACAAAGAATTGCAGAAGCAGCATATGGTACGGCAAAGTCCTGAAGTCCAAAGTAGGTCTCTTTCTACATTAATCTCATTCAACACTACCAAACCTAGTAAAGTCCCGAGCTTCATACGCCATCTTAATATAATCAACTAAACAACCTGTGTGATCTCCTCTTAGATCGCTTCTCACGAAAGCAAAAGTAGCTTTCGAAAGCTAAAGAATTCTTTTAAAAGTCGTCATATGAAGACTATTTGATTCCCAAAATTTGTCACAATATAGTTATTTTTTGTATAGCAATACCATTACTGTTTTTCAGGTTGTCCTAATTATCATTTATGCATAAATTTATTACAAATTAGCCACAATGCGCAGCACATGTTGGTGGGTTCAACACTCCTCAAACCTTATCTCTACAATAACAACAGCGACACTTAAAATTGAGGTCTTAAAAGTCGATTCTTAGCAGAGCCTGGCCGTTCGCTCGTCAGCGAAATCAGCCAAAGCGATCATATCTTTCCACACTGAACTGATAAAAACCCCATTCATTTTCTCCTGCATCCTTTCAAGCGTAGTTTAGATCGAGTTCCCCTTCCCATTTCTCTCCCTGCACTTACAGAAATTAAATCCCAAAGAATCTCACTTTAACTTCGTTGAATAGGGAATTAGTCTTACCCTTGACCCATAAGCGATTTATGTTATTTTTTTTAAAGAATTGTCTCTTGAGATATTTTTTTTAATATGGCTTCACAAATCCGTTTTCTTAGCTTCAGAAACATTTAAGTTAAATTGACTCAAATTATAAAGAGGTACTTTTGTCAACATTCTATTTGTTAGATTTCTCTTGTGGATCCCACATTTCATGATATTATAAGTGATTCTGCATAAGATACTAAAGTTTATTCATCACAGTCCAAAACCCACATTGCTTTAATCGCGGTTGTAAAACATGATCGCAGCAGTTTTTTTTTTTTTCTTTTTCAAAGAGACACAAACAACTTTCAAACTTTCATCTTTACAAAATAGAAAACTTTTTTAAAATCTCTCTTTTCTCTCTATAACGCAAAACTCTTTTATGCAAGACCCCAGCGTTTTAGGTTACAACATTGGCTCAAAGAGCATCAAACGTTTCTCGAGTCAGTTATGAATCTGTTGGTAAATCCATATTCTTTTTCCTCATTCACCCGAAAAGTCGCAGCGTTACTGTCTTTTGCATGAATATTTTCCTTCCCTTTGTGACTTGTGTGAAGGTAAGAGCTTACTGTAATAAATAATACAAAGTTATAATATTTTCATTTCATCTTTATCTGACAGCGAACTATAAGCTTAATTAAGAGTATGGCCTTGTATCTTGGCGAGTTTTGCATTGCTTTTAACATAACTACATGTAAGTAAATTGCAACATGTAATGTTGCACTGTAAGCGTGATTAGCGCTGAAGGAACACTCAATGTGACTCCAAAAACTCTGGATATTTTGGCGAACTTGTCACTGCTTGCAACATTACTGTACAGGATGGAAATAGAAATACTCTATATTCTAGAACTCATATTCGTGACTAGAGGCCAAAATTAATGGACTTTCCTTTCAAACTAGGTATAATACAGTATTGTATACAACTAATAACGAATACCAAAGAACAATTGCAAAATGATGCAATGTCTTCCCAGGGTTATGTTGAAAGCAGTGCAAAATTCGACAAAACAACGGTGCTTTATCCTCACTGGTTTTCTTAGGTCAAAGTTAAATTTTCCTTCAATCCAGATTTAAAAACGTTATTTTATCCAGTTACCTAATCATGAGTATGAATGCATAATTACTTATATAATGTAATGTTTTGCAACATGGTAATACTGCAAGCAACCCAAAATATATTTTTTTACATTGTTAACCGAAAGGGAAAAGCACTACGTTACCGAGGTCGAGGTGGGTTGATGCCGACTCCAAAACAACGAACAACTGAGCGCATCAAGTAGAGAGAGAGAGAGAGAGAGAGGAAAAAATACAAACTGCCAATGTTCCACGTATTTTGTTCAGATCATGTATTAGTCTTTAATACTTTTCGCTGGTGACCTGGACATAATTATGAGTGTATAGCTTGAGGGTTTTTAAAGTAAGAGGCAAAAAGAGTGTATTTTACGCATACTCAAGTAACAACAATCTATATTATTAAAAATATTTACTGACGTAAATTTTCATAGCATTATTCAAAACAGCCTGATGCACACACACATATACATAGATATATATATATATATATATATATATATATATATATATATATATATATATATATATATATATATATATACACACACACACACTATATATATATATATATATATATATATATATATATATATATATATATAAATATATATATATATTATATATATACTATATATGTGTGTGTGTTTGTTTGTGAAATTAGCTGGCTTTCAATGGTAACCATATTCTATTTCTAATTTTATTGAATTGCCTCCGGAATGCATTAGATCAAAAAGCTGATACAGCAACCACACACTCTCACGTAAATATCATGAACTGTAACCGGAGCTGTTTTCCATAGAGAGCCTTTTAGATTCTCTGGATAATAATTCGAAGAATTCAAGTGTTACCGCACACGTGTAATGGCGAAAAGAGAAGCGTCATTACATGTACTGTTTGTTCATTTTCAGTCTTAGATTTATTCTTGAGGTTCATTAACTTTTTCATTTATACATTCCATGTATTTATCACAGAGTGTTTATTTGCATTTTCGTGTTAAGTAAAAAAGTTTTTTTTTTCTTTTTTTTTTTTTTTTAGCTGGTAAACCTTCTTGGTTAAGCATAAAGAATTCAATTGCCCCGTTTCTTTATATAATGCCATGCTTTCTTTTCGGTTTATATGAATATACTAAAAATGGAAAAACGATGAATATAATAAAAATCTGGACGAAATACATACGTGATATGATGTAAAATAAAGGTATTTATAGTTTTACAGGAGTAGCCGGTGAATTTATAGCCTCTTGGCGTATTATTGTCTTCCTACACCACTGCCTGGCTAGCGAAATTTGAACCATATCCACAGCGCAGCGAAAATATGTTCGTACCCGCAGTTTTTAACAAAACCAATTGTGATATGCTCATGGCCATATTATGCACTATTCCAGTGGCCTAAGCATCACCCTTTCAGGGCTCGGTACTAGCATAAAAACTGGGCCCCCCCCTTCTGAACTTCTCTACTGCCCCCTCCACCCCCACCCCCGTCCACTCCCACTCCCACTCCCCCTATTATCCACCTCCCCACACCAAGTAAGTTTTTTTAATTTTTTATCTGATTCCACTGAAGTTTACTAATATTTCCGTGATGTACTGCTCAGTTTTCGTCATGTCATACTGATTACAAGATTATAACTATGTCTATGTGGTTTTCGCCATCCTGTTATTTAATTTAATCGTTAGGGGAGCATGGGCCCCTGGAGCATCCTTCATCCTTTGATTATGTTTATTCTCTAATTAAAATAAATGAGCTGCTGACACGTGCGCCTCCAAACTGCCGGGCCCCGGGAAAGTAGTGCCCTTCTCTTGCCACCCACCCCCTCCCCCCCAATGCTTGGGCCCTGACTATTTCCGGTATCTTTTCTCATTAATGACAGGTAATGTGCATCACAACATAGGGAGAATATTAAGTCATTCACACATGTTCAGCTTTCGGAAAGAAGCACCAGCGAGTTCTGACAGTCTAAATTACCGTTTTATGTATATCTTAGTTTTACCAGACCAATGAGCTGTTAACGCCTCTCCTACGCCTGGCCTGAAGGATTAGATATTTTTACGTGGCTAAGACCAATTGCCTACTTAACAACAGGACCCACAGCTTATTGTGGGATCCGAACCACACCAAGAAATGAATTTCTATTTTCAGAAATGAATTCCGTTGATTCTGCATTGGTAGAGCGGGGAATCGAATCCGGACCCTGAGGTCGGTAGTCAAGCACGTAACCGACTCGTCCAACGAGGAACTTTAAATTATTGTAACAATACAGAAGTAACATCACCATATCCGGAACAACCGAGTACGAAGGAGCAAAGCTAGTTCCACAAATAGGGATCCATAATTATCAAAAGAATGGATAAGAAAAAAAAAGTCCTTTACAAGGTGTGTGGATCTAATAGGTTTTAAGAGAGTCTAGTGCGTATAACCCTTCAATGAAGGGACGTCGGAATGTTTATAACTGTAAGCCCGAGAGGTTCCTCCTGTTGAAGATACTCCCACAATGCAAAGAGGATGGCTGGGCACACCTGTGCACTTACAGAAAGAAAAACAAGCCCAAGATGAAGACAGACTGTCAAATAAAGCGTCAGGGAAGAAAATCCTACCACACACTTTTCTCAGGAACGGCTAATTATTTTCCAGTCAAAGCTTTTACAGATTTCATTCCAAGGCGGCATTCAAAAGAAAGATAGCTGTCAGCTAGACCTGCGTCACTACCAGACAATAACGTGAAGTATATTTATGCTTGTTCGTTTTGAGAAGACTCGATTATAAAGAAGTCCGTGGAGGCTTTTGCTCGAGGAACTAAGTCTTGAACCTCACGTTAGTTAGAAGAAACTCAGTCTTCAAACGTCACTGACGTAACAGGTGCGTGTGTGTGATTGTGTGCAAATGAGTACGTAATGAATTTGATGCATTTTATAAGTGAAGATATCAGTGACCAAAGAATTCGCGTTGCGAGCGAAATGTAATTTTAATATATTTCAGTGAAAAAAAAAATCAAATAAATAAAACTTTTTTGGTGAATTATTGCACTACCAGGTGATGTTTTTATTTTTTTTTTATGAACCTCTCTCTCTCTCTCTCTCTCTCTCGCTCTCTCTCTCTCTCTCTCTCTCTCCTCTCTCTCTCTCTCTCAAAAAGAAAAAAAAAAAAACTTCGGCCCAGATATCCACTGGTTTTCTTTGCAAAAAAAACAAAAAATTCTCGAGGCAGCATGATATTAATTTTAATTCTATCTATCTATCATTTATTCTCCGTGAATAAATCATCACATCATCATTTATTCCTTATTGGTTTTCCATTATGTAGTCGTAAGAATATATTCTTTTTAATTTTACTTTTTTAGCTGAATTGGTTTGAATTAGGTTAAATTGGTATGTGTGCATTACACAGGTACTATATAAATAAATTTGGTATATATTGTTTATAGAAATGATTAGTTATTTACTTATATATCTTTCTGCGTTCTTGACTTTAACCTCATAAAAGCAAGTATTTTGGGAACCCAATTTATATTCTTTGGATTCTGTTTTGAATAAAGGGAACTAAGAATCCTGTCATTTGGGAATTTGAGTTGTTGTTGCGTCAGGTTACCTGTACTACAACAATTCCATACTTCTATGGCAGTAATAAAATACTTTCGCTTGCTATATCTTTACAAGAGAAAGTTGTGCTTGTTTTTTTTTTTTTTTTTTTTTTTTTTTTTTTTTTTAATATTCGGAAAGGTCTTTTCAAATGAATTTATAGTCCAGGGTTAATTTTATTCTTGAAGCGTTTACTAGAAAATAATTTAATGCATTTAATTGAAGTTGTTAAGGTTACAGTGAGAAAATAAAAATATTAGTCAATGCTGAGACACAGAACAATTACTTTTATCTAATTTAAAACAAATGTATGATCCTACAATTAAGAAAAATACGCTGACAGCTGATAAAAATGTTGGTGATCATTTTTTTTTATCGGTACCTGAACTGAATGGGTCAGGAGTTGACATGGACTTAAAATTGTTCATTACATATTGCATTGGATTCTCTTCCAGTCATGCATTTTATCCATGATGTTGAATCGAGCCATAATATTCAATCGCAAACACAAAAATGAATTTATGATAGGACTTTACTTCCTAAAAATAATTGAAGTTAATATGAGAAGATGCTGAAGTTTGGCAACCATATAGTTCATCATGTAATAGGTAAAGTGTACCATATACAATTACTAGTAAGTCTGCTAATAGGAAAAAAAAAGTTCAAACCAGTGAATTGTAACAGATACTCACTCAATTCATACTTGCATCGACTAATTAGGAACTTGTCCCTATTAAATGATATATCAAGTGGAGGTTTATTACTTACATAATGATGCACAGAGGATAAAAATCATCAATCGAATTTCTAGACACTTCAGAGAATCAGAAACACACGAGCACTCGGATGAAAGCTACTTGAACAGAGCAACGCAACACAAGAATAATCATTTACCAATTGATTTTAATTACCGTAATAATTCTGCCATAGCGCAAAAATGTCCAGTTACCTTTGCTAACAAGAGAAAGCCCGGCAGCCAGACGCGGTGAGAACATGACTTCCTTAATGAAACAAGTGGGTATGAACTCAAAATATAGTTTCCACATAATTTCAAAAAGAACCTGAGAAAGGTCACTATAAACACAACAACGAATTTGAAAAACGTTCTAACATTGCCTTCCGCATCTTCGATCAGTGTTCGATCAAAAGTTGAAAGCCGCGAACTCCCCCGACTTCTACTTTGAATGAAAATTCTCTCGGCTAAATATGTTGCAAGACAGAGGAAGACAGTGAAGAATAGCAATGTGTGGACAGAATATTTTCTCCTCTCAGTTATGATTTTGTGCGTATCACATTTTATGCAAGAAGAAACCTGAAAATGATTTTTCGATATTGATTTGGCCAACTTCCTCAGATTCATACTCAATAACAAATAAGTTTATTGTGGCTTCCTTGATATATATAAAAGTTGATTTTTTGCCAGAGGTTTCCCGTGTCGCGGAAAGTTTCTTTTATTATCCTGCTACCTTTTAATGTCTTCCTCACCCCCAACAACCAACACTATTAGCATTTGAAAGGTCTAATATACCATTCCAGTTTGGTATCCTCTCCATCTTACTAACTTCCGTCCTTTACATTCAGATAGTATCTCCCCTAATTCATCTTTTGTTTTATTATCAATCTGCTCGTTTACCTTTTTTTCATTCACTTTCCTCAGAGTAACTGGGATTCACTATCCAGTGGTACTGAACAAAAAAGAAAAAATAACAGTCAGTGCGTAACATACCATCTGGATGATCGTGAAGTCAGTATTGAATGACGGGCAGAAATTCTCGTACAGTGACTCAGGTGTTCCAAGAAAATTGTGTCGTTTGAAAAGAAGTTTTAGAACAGAAAACCGGGCATTAAATGGCAGGGTATTTAGTACCGTAGCGTGACGTTGCCACTTCTGAACCTATAGTCCTTGGGCCACAACATAATTTTTCCCCCATACGAAATACATGAGCCAGAAATTGACGAGAGGAATATAAATTCATGAGCCTAAAGTTTGGCAATTATAGACTCAGATAATGGATTACATATATCAGAAACGTAGTTTAGATGCTATCAAATAGAAATAAATGGGAATGGGTTAAATAAAAAAAGGTTGTTAAACTCAGATTGCGATTCAATTTTGTTATGGTAATCTGGTGCCTAAAGATAGGACAAAACATCTACTGAACTTCGCTCAGTAATATTTTGATCGGTTTTAGATTTATTACTTATATTTAAGTTGTGTATGTTTCGCGAATATAAATATATATATATATATATATATATATATATATATATATATATATATATATGTATATATATATATATATATATATATATATATATATATATATATATATATATATATATATATATATAATAACCAGATATTTGGGCGCTTCCTCACAATATATATATATATATATATATATATATATATATATATATATATATATATATATATATATATATATATATTGTGAGGAAGCGCCCAAATATCTGGTTATTATACTTACCATTCATAAAATTCAGAGTTACCTACGGTTACCTACCTCACAGTAGCCGAACACTTGAACCTTCATAACAGACAAAACTACGACTGAGTGATCCCTTAAAAAGCTTACTAAACACGCAAGAAATCAGACTAAGTTCATTAAAACAAGTGCGAGGAATTCATATAAGCTTAAGTTAATTAAAGGGCATCACTCCAACAACTTTAAAAGTCTAAGTCTATCCCCTGTTCCAACTCACTTCGAGAAAATTTAAGGAAAACAACACAACCTATCAATGGGTCTGTACGCAAATTAAATCCTCTCACTGGTGGTCAATAAATGAAACAATGTTATAAAAATTTTAAATACAAAAATTTATTTTCAAATTCAAAATTCTAAGTGGAATTCGCAATCTTAAGAAAATTTACTATTACTTGAAAAGAACAAAAAATTGAACTGATCCTTGAATTAATTATAAAAAAAATTAAATCAAAATTAATTTATCAAGAAAATTAATTAAGTAAAAAATTAAATTGCTCAAGTAAAATTCAAACTGTTAAGAAATACTCAAGTTTTGAAAAGAAAATGCAAGTAAATGAAAATCAATTCACAAGTATTAAATTAAATCAAGTACATACTAAATCATTAGGAAGCACCTACGTTAATTAAACAAATTGTGAATGCAAAACATGAAAACACAAAATGTATAACTGAATCAAATTCACCACCAAAATGCGAAAACATTAAGAAATGGTAACACAGAATATAAAAAATCACACTTCAAAAAACTAACACAAAACATAAATTTGAAATGTCAAAAAAATGAAATGAAATCACATTTATAAATGCTGTAAGTATTTCAAGTAATTTTAAGTATTTTAAGTTAACTTAAAACGGTAATACCATTTTACCTGATACCTCAAATTTTTCTTCTTTGCTGCAGCTTCCAAATTCACAAAAAAAAAACCCTAAAAGGCCTGTTACGGAATTTGACGCTGTATGTTCAGATTCCACAACTAATAGCAAATCCATGAAAATTTTAACAAACTAAGAGTGACCAAGTACCAAGACTTTACATTACTTTAACAAGTTTAATATCTCTTGATCGAGAGAGAGAGAGAGAGAGAGAGAGAGAGAGAGAGAGAGCTTTAGCATCTCTCTATACGACATGCTTATTCGTCTCAGATCTGAGAAATTCGACCATAAAATGGATATGACGTCACCACAAGGTAAATCATTTTGGACACAAGACTCTCTGCAATCTTACAATCAAATTACATCACAAGTTTATAAATTCCCTTTAAAACGAGAGAGAGAGATGAGAGAGAGAGAGAGAGAGAGAGAGAGAGAGAGAGAGAGAGAGAGAGAGAGAATTTATCAGAAACATTACACGATCTCAGAATAATAAGAATCGCTTTTCATTTAAATGACTATTAATGACGTTATATCCTGTAGAACGTTCTCGAAACTTTATAACGAAACATGATGCAAGGCAAAGGCAACCATCCCGTTTCAGTCCGCACGAGGCTTAATCATATGACTGGAATGTTTCCAAAAAAGAAGAGACCAACCGAGTCTTTATCTCAAGTGATGACAATTTTGTTAAAAAAAAAAAAAAAAAAAAAAAAAAAAAAATTAAATGCTTTTGTGAGTTCTGAACATACATTACTTGAACATATCAATTCTAACTTAATCTTATATGGAAATCTGAACATAAAACATGCATTTTACAAAAGCAACGTCATCATGTATACATATATATATATATATATATATATATAATATTATAAATTATATATATATATGTATATATATATATATATATATATATGTGTGTGTATATATATATATATATATATATATATATATATATATATATATATATATATATATATATTATATATATACACACATATATATATATATATATTTATATATATATATATCATATATATATATATATATATATATATATATATATATATATATATATATATATATATATATATATATATATATATATATATATATATATATATATATATATATATATATATATATATATATATATATATATATATATATATATATATATATATAATATACATGTGTGCGCTCGCGTGCGTAATTGACCTACGAAAATATTCAATTTATCCATCAACGTTAAATTTTTCATTAAAGATTCCATTTTTCCCGTCAATATTAATTTTGTAATAATGGCTATCCAACTGAAAATATTTAGCTATCTCATAACATCCCGCGTTCGGTGCAAATGCTGACTGGAATCTGCAAGCAAGCATAATCAAAACTTCCGTATTTATCGGCTTTATTTCAATAACCGATGTGACACATAGTTACACACACACAACACACACGCACCACACACACACACATATATGAAATATATATATATATATATATCATATATATATATATATATATATATATATATATGTATATATATATTTACGTATATATATATATATATATATATATATATATATATATATATATACGTATATATATATATATATATATATATATATATATATATATATATATATATATATATATATATATATATATATATATATATGTTAACTTCTCAATCCTATAGAATTCTTAAGAGATGCTTGATTTTCATTTATCTCACCAAATTTTAAAAAAGAAATGATAAAATCATCTGATATTAGAATGAGAAATTAAGATATTTTTGGGAAGGTCTTACTTAATGCCATCTTCATGAATGGAAGCATGCTATAGTAATTCCTATGCCCAAACCCGGCATTATAGATCTATATCCCTAACTAGTTGTCTTTGGAATAATAAATGGTTAACAATAGACTTATATGGGTATTTAGAGAAAATAAAGTTCTAGCAGCAATTCAATCTGGAAGTAGGAAAAATCATTCAACTTTAAACTAATTACATCACTAGATCAAATGAAAGGAGGATTTGCACAAAAGAAAATTACTGTTTGCAATCTTATTCGACATTGAAAAAGCTTATGCTACAATGGAAATATTAATTTTGAAATCTCTATATGACATAAATCTATAGGGTGAACTCCATTTTTCATACGAAAGTTCCTAATAGAAAGTAACTTTCTGACTAAAACTGAAACAGTATTATCGGAAACATTTGAAATAAAAGAGGGTATCCTTTAGGTAGCGTACCAAGCAGCACATTATTTGCATTAACTATCAATAAATGTTGTTAAAATGCTTCCAAAAAGCGTAAACAAAAATTATGCCACATCCAAATAATTTTAAATATCTCCATAACTAAAATTAAACAATGGGCATTAACTTTTGGATTTAAATTTTCTTGTGAAAAAGCGCAAGCAATAACATTTCATAAGGATAAACGTTGACACAGAAATCAAGATATAGGACCATCCAATTTGATCCAGAAGTCAATTTAACATTTAGGCCTCTATTTTGACAATCCTTTGAACTGGAAGGCCAATGTAAGGACATACCAAAACAACGGCCTTGAAATCTTTAAATATTTATTAAGAAAAATATTAGTTCACACTTCATGGGGTGCAGATAAGAGATACTTTTATGAAAACTTTATTAGGCTACAGTTCTACTAATATTAGAATACGGTAGTCAATTTATAGTTCTGCTAGTGAGACTACTCTCAAAATGCTGGATCCAGTACATCATCTTGGGCTTCGTTTAGCCACCGGAGCATCCAATTCTTCTCCAGTCCAATAATCGATTGTAGAAAGTGGAGAAAATAACAACGAGGTGCAGAATTTTAAAACTCATAAATAGTCCACCAAAAACCAAAAGATTATTTGAAAATCCCAGTTTGTTTTGAAACAAAAATATTCCCACCTCCTTTTCTATTAGAGCTAATTGATTATTTAATAACAATGACCTCTACAATATATATTCTAACCATTTAAAAACAAACTGCCTCCATGGATGATAAGTGCTCCCAAGATATGTAACAAACTATGTACAATACCAATTAATAAAATGAATAATCCCCTTTGCTATGAAACAATATGCTCTGAAATCATATATATATATATATATATATATATATATATATATATATATATATATATCTGATGGTTCCAAAGACGAAATGGGAGTTGGATTCGTTGTGTACGGAAACAATATAAAGATCCAAGCCTCCTTACATAGCAAAGCATCAGTGTTCACTTCTGAATTGGTACCAATAAAAACCGCATTAACGACTATATTTGAAAACCATTTTAATGAAGTAACCGTCTTTAGCGATTCACTAAATTCAATAAACGCAATAAGCTCTCATACTCCAAATAAAAAAATATGAATGAAATTAGACTTACACTGCATGAAATGAAAACGCAAAAGATATCTTTACTCTATGTAGGATACCATCTTACATAGGATTAGAAGGCAATGAAAAAGCATACACCTATACAAAAGAGGCTAGAACACTCCCAATATCAGCAGAATTATTACCATTAGAAATGATACTAGACACAGTAAATCGGCGATTAAGAGAAAAGTGGCAAATTAACTGGAGAGAAAAATCCTAACAATAAATTAAGAGAAATAAAAGAAACTATAGACCAGTGGCCATCATCCTATCATAACTGTAGCAAGTGTTCAGTAATACTGACACGGCTAAGAATTGGTCACACTAAACTGACACATGGTTACCTAATGAGTAAACCTCATGCTCCTATACCTATATGCAAAATATGTAATGTACAAATAACAGTAAAACATATTTTAAAGATCTGTCCAAAATATAGAATCCAAAGAGCACCATTATTTAAATGATATTCCTTTAAAGATATACTGCCAGAAAATGACAAATTTTATGGTTAAATATCTTGAAATTCCTTAAATTGAATAAAATATACAATAAATATAAGATTCATATAGTAATTTACAATATATTCCAATATCAAAATATTTACTTTTTAGATAGTAACATAGTGATTTTTATTTAATAGAGATTTAGATATAAACATTTTTAAACACAGAAATATAGTTACCTAGTTTTCAATCTAATATAGATATCTATGTAAATGCGTATTATATGTATATATATATGTATATGTTGAAATAGAGTTTTTAAAATACATAAGAATTAATCTAATTAGTTCTTTGACATATGTTGCTAGTTTTAAATAAAATTCTTAGACATTTTAAATAGCTTGTCTAATCCTTCGGGCCATTCCTAGGAAAGTTATTATTAACTCAGTGGTCTGGTTAAACTAAAGTTTGAAAAAAAATCTACCCAACGATGTCTTTTTCAAGAGGATCATACCATAAATCTAATGCTTCGAATTCTGTTAATTTCAAATGACTCGACAATACTCTGTTAAAACGTCCTGTTGAATTATCAGCTCTTCTGTTCTAAGTGTCAAATTGTAAATATAATTCAGTTGAAGTGTTTATCTGAAGTTACCCTGTTGAAAGAAGGCCTTCCGCCCGTCCCAGTAATTGCAGTCAGAGCCATTATCTTCATGTTAAGTTATCAGCTCACCAGTTAGGACCCAAGAAATCCCCAAAATAAGGCCACGTATATGTTTGTTTGTTTGTGTGTGTGTGTGTGTGAGCGTGTGTGTGTGTGAGCGTGTGTGTATGTAGGAAAATATGTATTAGTACTATTGTTCAAATTACTACTATTTTCCTCGCAGAAAATAAGTATTTGATATTTTCAAAATATAAAAATTTTCCTTGCATAAATTGAAATATTTTGTTTACAAAAGAGTTGAAAATTGTACTCTTACATCGTTTACAGAACCGTAGGCTTAATTAAGGGCCTATTCTGCTTTAACGGATAAGAATGAATAATGAACGACTTATCGCCAGATACCATCTCACTTAATGTAATATAAAATGTTGATATTTTAGACTTTTGGATGCTTCATATAAGAATACATATTTTTTTTATAGATGTCTGTATAGCCATAGTTTTTATTAGTTCGGCATTATCGTTCGACAATGATGGTTTGATGCATAATGGATCAATAGTGAATAACAAAATGAAACAGTCAGATGAATGAACAAACGTTACATATGAGACTGACTGCCTGTAAAATGTAAATACGTTATGTGAAAAGTTTCACTTTTACGCGTTTGAGATAACGTCGATTGTTCTTCAATTATATATATCCAATAATCCATCACAGGCAAAGGAATTATTCATCATGAACTTCATTTCCGTAATTTAGTCGACATTTGAGGTTTATTCATGCAGACTTTAAACATTAATAAATCTTCACGACCTAAAGAATCGAAACAAGATTCAAAAGCATCCTGTCTTTAGAGGAGAATTATTTATCGCTATATTGTTAGTAGGTTGCGGTGTTCCTTGTAAACCAGTCCTTACTTGCCAAAGACTTACATTCTGTGTGGCGTATTTAATGCTTTTTATCTTGCCATAGAGAGTTAAATATAGAAATAAGTTACTTTATTAGAATACACTATATATCTACGTTAAAAACATTTTCAAAACAAAATTTAACTTACAACATGTCACATCGTCATTCTTCATGTAACGATCTTTTTATTATTTTTATTAACGTTGTGAAGCCGATCTTTTTGTTGAAATTAGTATTATAGCGCTTTTCTTCATTATTATGTAATGAAAGAGAAAAAAAGTCTGAGTTGTATTATATAAGCAACGCAAGAATATTTAGTTTTAACTCATATACATAGTAGGTGTTGAAGAAATAATCAAAGTTAAGGCAAGGTACAAGGTACTTCTAATTAGCATTATTGTCTTTTTTAAACATAGACGCATTAATATCCATGAACATGTTAACTTTATTCCCTTGATTTCGCCCCTCCATACAAGTTACAGGCTCAAAATCTAGTTGCAGATTGAAGATATCGACAGACTGTCATATCTTCCTTGTGAATCCAATGCAAGATAATGATTACTTGTTAACGGTCTCTGTATCAGTTATTGGTTAACACATACACTTATTAAATGTTAGTGCTAAGGTTGTTAACGCTTAAAGAAACGAAGAAGTGATCAAGATCACCCTACGGACTGAACCAGGATTGGCAAGTAGTTCTCCCTCAGTTTTATCGGATAACGGTTTTAACTGCAGCTCAGAACCTCGATTAATAAATTCTGGTTGAAACAGAAACCAGAACGTGGGTCATAATAAATTATAAACATGGTTTCAATTCTGAATCCGCGCTTTCGTAATGCGTCCATAAATTAAAGACATGAGCGTGGCAGTTTAACTGAAGACTCTTTGATATTTCAGTTCAGTCAATGACTTGGCAATGACGCTGAGTGCACAAAAGTACTTCTGTGCTGAAAGAGGTTCAATTGAAGCCTTTCCACGATTGATCTTGACTTTCATACTCGATTCCTTTCCGGTCCTCCAGCGCTCGCTATTTCATGGTCTTTATTCTACAATAAAATACAGAACAAAAATAATTAAATGGCGTTGAAATTCCATAAAAATGTAAGACCTTCCTGGAAAAGCAGCGTTATTTGCATTAACAAGGTTTATGTTACTTATTTCAGTGTTAAAACAAAAATATGACAAGTTTCCATCTACTAAAGCGGTTTAATGGAAACCATGAAATTATCAATGCAAGGTATATTATTCCGGTTTAATGGAAACCATGAAGTATACAATGCAAGGTATATTATTCCAGTAGTTAAAACTTCATTAAGTAGAGCAAAACCCCGTTAAAATTGTAATGGCAAAAATTCCAATAATAAGGATGTTTTACTGTTTGTAATGATCGATGACATAAATGATTTACGTTCTAGAGAAATTTTTTTTTATTATAATTAATGTAACCATGCCAATTATTTTCTAATTTATTTATATGGCAGCAACTAGTCTCTCTCTCTCTCTCTCTCTCTCTCTCTCTCTCTCTCTCGGTTGGGGCGTTATGGCAAACACTTGAAGTACGGGACCATTTACATAAAGAATGTGCAATTAATCTCAGATTTCCTAACTCGATGCTGTGCTGAATTAATATTTGTATCGCAACCAGATGATGTAATATCCGTTACTAACTGAAGGCATGATTCGGATTTAAAGTGAAATTTGTGCAATTTGAGAGGCGACAGTCTGCGACTTTAGTGTGGGAGAGATGATGGATTTGTCACTCTGAAGAGAAGCTGCCTTCATTTACACAATGATATTTTTTGCTGATAAGGAAGGTTTTTTTTTCTTTATCATATATTTGCAGCCACGGAAGTTTTTTTTTCTAAATCATTATTTTCATCTTGTATGTATTCTCTCACGAGCATTACCTGAAACTATAATCCTGAAAAGCACTGACCCTTTGATCGTTATTTCCAATTTTATGTAAACTTTGCTTATCAAAGATTAATTCCTACTGAATGTTAATAGAGTAGGTAAAATAGGTAAAGGTCAATACATTTGTTATTAAATTTTGTTGGGGGGGGACGGGGGGTGCCGGGGGCCGGCCCATGCTATAAAAAAATTTCAAAATGTTTTCCTATACATATAGTATACCCTGCAAGGTTTGGCACAAAAACAGTCATAAACTAAAGATCAATGGCAAGAAAATTCAATTAATATTTCGTGCAGAACGTGTATAGATGAAAGCAAACTGATTTGTGCATTTCTTTGCGACAAAGTAACGCATTTTTGAAGTGAGCTAAAGTAATCAGGTCATTTGATCTTTTATTTGTTTTTATTTCTGTTATTTTGCAAAAAGATGCGATAAATTAAACCGAGTTTAGTTTGAAAGGAGCAACAATTGGTATCCCTGCATCCGAAATTTTACGCAGACTGATCAAAGAAGAAACTGTATTGAACAAAAATTGTTTCTGTATAATAATACTTTTATATATATATTTTCCTTAGATTTCATAGGGAATAACTCATGAATAGAATTAAACAATGTGATTAGAAAACCAGTTTATCTAAGTTTTGACTGGTGAGAAGTTCCGCTATCCCTAATATTGTTTAACAATTCATTTTTGTACGGCAAAGTATTGAAATTTTTTCTATTTTATTTTTTTAAGGATATCTTCAATTCGTCACATATATTGTTATTCTGAATAATTTCCGTCATTTCCTAAGCTACCACGATGTCTCCGTCTAGATCATGGTCGGTTGCAACCTATTATTCCTCTCGTAGGTTTAGAATATGTTCAAATGGATACTTAATAAAGAATTCAATACGATCCACCAACAAGTAATACAACTGCACTTCCCACTACACATTATTGAAATGGCTATTAATAAAGTAAATAGAATATACTATAGAGGTCCCACTAACAACAGACAAGAGATTTTAACAGTGAAATAAAGCTCCCGTAAAACGAAAGCATCCGAAAAGCTAGAGAACACCTCAATTTAATAATTCATTTACTTTCCATTATCCCAAATCCCTCGGGAGCTCGCTCATTAATGTATATTCTTAAATAAAAAGGGGGGGGGCAGAACCAGAAGCCGGAGTTTACACGGTACCATGCAGCAATTGTAAGAATGTTTACTTACGGGAGACGGGTAGATCCATCTTGCAAAGATTAACGGAGCACACACACACACACACAAACAGTACGACTATGCTACAGAGTGTTTAGAAATTTTGCCACAAATGGATAAAGGCCATACCATAACCTGGAGTGTGGCAGAGCGGGTTCTCAAAAGTGGCTGTCTGTACAAAAGGAATTTAAACCTATCAGAAGGGACGTTGGAAATGGAGGACATCGACGATTTCATCTTCGGCCATTTCTCAAGCAGGTGTTTCAGAAAATACACTCACCGGACTCGTTGTTAGACGGGAGTTTATGAGACCAAAAGCACCAAGGAATAATTTGATTTTCATCCTTCCTGGGTCAACGGTCCACCTGCACACCAACAGCGACGTAAAGCTACACCTACATATGCATATATGTAAGAATTACATATATATTAAATTTACAAGATCTGTAAATATAACCAGTGACCTGGGGTCATGGCATTAGGATGGTTCTACGTGACCAAAGCAATCCTAGATTACGCTATGCGCTGTCTGCAGTAGCCTGATCTAGCTCTAAGCTTTGTCAACATTTTTATGTTTTATGATAACTTTGCACAACAACTTCCATGGGAAGCGGTTGACCTGTTAACCTACGCCGGAAACTTGTAACTTCCGAGCCGGCAGACTACGTATGTATATGAAATTGCTGAGATAGCTAATGTTTCCGCTATCGACGCGATGCTTTAGAATGGCAGTTCCACGCCAACGATCAAACATATCGGTCTTCCGACCGAGCTGCATCTCCTAGTATGGAGTTACAGAATAAAGTTGTTATCTTGTTCAACTGCCTGTTTGAATCATCTCCTCTAGTCAAGAAATAACCTCTCTACTAAGGTACCAAGGGAGATGAGAGGAACCAAAAAATACTTACGAATGACAGTCATAAGAGAACACAAAAAAGTCTATCGCCAAGCGATAAGACATTTAGATGTTGGTGGCAGCGTATAAACGAAGAACATAATTAACAAGACCCATATCAGCCGACCGAAGGTCTACAAGAACTTCTTCCACCTTCAACATCAAACTAAACAGAGGAAAACGGGATCTTCAATCAACGCAACAGTTTATGAAGCCGCAACTATGTCCTTCATCGAGAGGAATACAAGCATTTTACACTGACGTTTGAGCAACTGTTGTCACTTATCTTCGAGAATCTACACCGGACGAGAGCAGCATCGAACATCAACGGAAAGAAGAAAACAACACACAGGGAACATCACCCGTTCACGAGCAAGGACGGACGGCTGTGACGTCATCAATCTTGGACTTCCCCGCGCATCGTGCACCGAGAGAAGACCGTGAACGTCATCACGACTTCCGACGCGAGACGTAGACAGGAACTGAGACGTCATCCCATGTCAACAATCCTTCGCAATATAATCTGGAGCTAAGTACCATTTTTATCTATTCAGGTCTTTTCCTCAGTGAAGTGTTGTTCATCAAGAGTCGATCGTCCAGTATTCTGGGGGTGAGTTGTTCGCCATATTAATCTTCCTTCATTACAGAACCAATCTTCAACTACGAGGTTCTCGCCCGCAGATTAATTTTGTTTTTTTTTTTTCTTTTCTAGGTTGTCATTAAACCATTTCTTGCAGGAATTCTCCGTATAATTTTATATCATATTATCTGTATTTTTGTATCTTTTGGGGGATTTTCCTATTACTATAACACACTTATACAGTACATTGCTTATGCGTTACGTAGTGGTCGAGTGTACTCTTATAGAATTTTATTTTGATAGGATTGCAAAGGAATAGAAGTGATAAGAAAAAAAAGTGCAAAGCCCGAAATGGGACAAACTACCTCCCTCGGTGAAACCCAACCCCAGTGGTGGTACTCTCGTTAGCACGGAGGGGGGTGGTGGTCATGCGATTGTCCTTTTCAAGTCGGGTGTCAAATGGGGTTCCTGCCTCAAAATGTTGTTGAGGCATGGGATCCTCATCTGTAGACGCTCATTTAAATGCAAAAAGCATCACAGACCCAAAGCAGTACAATTACAGGAGGCCAAGAGCTTCATTGACTTTGCTAAAGGAGACGCAAGTGCGTATCTAAGGGGGGTTTCTTTCCAAGAAGCGCTTACATGGGACGAGTTCAAAATTAGATTACGTGCCGTGTATGGGGGTGAAGAGGCTTTAGATGTAGTATTGGCATTGAGAATATCCTTAACCAAGCCTCCGTGACCCAGCTCAATGTGTCGAGCGGGCGCGCTAATTGCCGACCGGCTAAATGATATCAGGATAGTTTAAGTAACTCCGGGTGGGTTGCGGTGCTAAAATCAAAGTGAAAGATTTTATCCGTTTGATCTACCTTACGTCTATCACTGCAATGTTGCCTGAAGCGTTAGTACTGGTTTTGATAAAAAATTCAGCCCGACAGTACGGAATTAGATGTGTATAAACAAATAAAAAAAACACATGTCTAAATGTACCGACCTAGATCCTTCGCTCATTCAAGTTTTTGCAAAAAAATGATAACAAGCCACAACAAGTAAATGTGGTACATAATAATAATCAAGTTGCAGGGATGGTTTGTTATAACTGTAAACGACCAGGTCACATGATTTCAGACTGTCGGACGCGTTTTTGTTCAATACACAATAGTTCAACTCATTCATATAACCGTTGCTACTCGAGGAAATCAACAGCAGAATGCTACAAACACGCAACCAGTTGCCAGTGCAAATAAAAGAAGGGTCCCTCATACTCATAAGAAGAAACAACCAAACGGAAATTCTGCACACGCAGCAAACAAACAAATCGTGCTTCAGGTACCTCTGTTCCTGGGCCGTCTAGCCAGAACTCGCAGGGCAAGCGAATTTTCAGGGTGTGATAAACAAAACAAATACCACGTAGTTCACTCCAAGGGGGAGAGGGCGATGTTGGGCCATCAATATCAACATCGTATTAAATAATCAGTTTTAATCATTTATCAGATCATTGTGAGACAATTGATTTTCCATTTTTCCTATGAAACACACGGCCGAATCCAAAAAATCTGTGCAGGTTCCCGTAGATTTGCAACAAATTCATGCAATTATTAGTCAAACGAGTTGCGACCAACCTTACATGCAGTAAATTTGGACCATAAGTCATTCACTTTGTCTTTGATTCTGGTAGTCCACGTAATATAATGGATTTAAGGACTCATCATTTACTCTTTTCAAATTTCCCTATAGAAAAGTCCGGAATAAGGCTCTCAGGCATTGGGAAGAATGAATTAAATGTTGTGGGGCGTAACTCATGTACAGTACAAGGTCGGTAATCGCACGTTTGCTGATACCTTTGTCGTTGTACAAAAATATTAATAAGTATCCCGCGTAATTATCGGATACCCGTCTATGGGTCACTCAAAATATTATCTTAGCACCTGCAAAACAACGGCGTGTATATCAAAGGGAAATTCTATAGGTTCTTCTAATACCCCTAAAATCAGTTTTAGATAATAAAGAGACAGACAGAGTTGTCACTTAACATTACGGAACCAATCACCTGTCTCATGAACCAAGAAATAATACAGGCAAACCCAACAGAACTCTCTGCTCACGCCCGTATATCAGCTTGCACGCAAACTCTCGAGCCTAACGTAACTTCAATATATTAGTGCGTGTAAAGAGAACCTTGCCAGGATCTGAAACATTAATCCTTTCCGAAACTCTGAAAACACACGGATTATCCGTCCACACAAGCCGTTTATACAGTCGGCTCACAACAACAATGTAACATCGAAGTCTGTAATCATTTGAATACCACTTTAGTAATCCACAAAAATCAACATATCTTGGATGCCGAAGTTATAAACATCGCATTCTTACCGTAGCTGAGATAAATCACGCTCAATCAGTCGCGATGAACCCCTTTTGCAATCTATAAGAACAAAATCAATAAGGACATTCAAGAAGAAGAAATTAATCAGCAGAAATTTTTGAATCTGTTAACTAAATATCATGATGTTTTTTCCACTACGGATGGAACCTTAGGAAAAACGGATGTCATCGAGCATCAAATCAGGCTCAAGGACAAACAGAAAGTAATCTATGTACCTTCGTACCGACTTCCTATGAAATTTCAGAATGATATAACAGAGGAAGTAGGTAAAATGTTAAAGGAAGGAGTCATTAGGAAATCAACAGCCCTTATATTTTCCGTTTAATAGTAGTACCGAAAAAAGATCGAAACTTGGCGGATATGCGTAGATTTTCGTCGTTTAAATGAAGAAACAATCCCTGACAGATTCCCAGTACCATGTACCGATGATATCCTATCTTTACTAGGCCAGAATAAATATTTCACAAAGCCTAGACTTACTAAAAGGATTTCATCAGATTCCGATGGAACAAGAGAGTATCCCATACACTGCCTTCAGCACAGCCAGGGGACATTATGAATTTTTGCGTATGCCTTTGGTTTACGTTGTGCTCCTATAACTTTTACTCGTATGATAAACGTCGTGTTTGGAGCTTGTTGGGAGATATCCTACATGCCTACATGGATGACTTAAGTAATCTTTTCCAACACATTAGAAGAGCATTTACGTAAATTGGAGTTAGTGTTACAAAGGTTAAGGCAGCATAATTTAAGGGTAAAGATAAGTAAGTGTGAATTTTTAAAACAGAACTAGTCTATCTAGGTTTCACGGTTTTCTAGTGAAGGTCTTAAAGTCGTCCACGATAAGGTGTCGGCTATCCGTAACTTTCCGATACCTACTAACGTCAAGGGAATACAGCAATTTTTAGGGTGCAGCGGCTACTATCGCCGCTTCATCCGCAACTACTCAATCATAGCCGCTCCCCTAACCGATCTTATAAAAAAGGGCGTAGATTTCGTATGGTCTGAAATTCATCAACAGGCGTTCGATAAATTGAAAGATGAACTGTGTAGTTCTCCTATCTTGAAATTTCCTGACTTCGGTAAGGAATTTTTCATAGCAACAGACGCCTCAGACCTAGGAGTAGGTGGGGTATTGCTTCAACAATATGATAAACAGTTTTTCCCTATAGCTTTTTTATTCACGTAAACTGAGACCTTCCGAAAGTAATATGCAGTATAGAAGGAAGGAAGGCTCGCTATTGTTAATTCACTCGTGCATTTTAAATTCATAATATACGGTTACCCCGTCAAGGTTCTCACTGATCATAAGCCCCTAACCGACTTCTTTAAAGGCTTTAGTCACAGCCCCAAGCGAACTCGGTGGCACATGATCATTCAGGACTTTGGCGCGAGGATCGGGTATTTACCTGGGAAAGCAAATATCATTGCTGACGTGCATTATCACGCAACCCCTCTTCATCTTGTATCCGAGCCATTAGCTGAATTATAGATATCTCAACCTCCACGCCCGTTGTTAAAACTATATCTGAACAGGAAGATCTGGGCTGGAGTGCTGAACTATTACAGACGGAACAAAGAGATCCGCAAATAGAAAAAATCATCATTGCGTTAAACGGAAAATCCGAAGGAAAAAGAATACCTAAAGTATAAGCAGCAGAATTATATCCTACAGGACAATATCCTGTGTAGATCCGTGACGAGGAAAACCCGCAACACACCGCAGTTGAATAACACCAGGTGGTGGTTGCCTATCTCACTCATACCCCACTGTCTTAAAGTGGTTGCATGAAAATCCACTGCACAGGACACCCGGGTTATACCTTGATGTCACAGAAAGCCAAATCCTTATTTTATTGGCATACGATGCTTACAGATATAAAAAAGCACATAGCAAATTGTCGCACTTGTCAAGAATACAAAGGGCACACGAAGACACCTGTCAGCCTAGGGGCTTACCCCGTGCCAAATCAAAACCCTTTGAAAGAGTACTTTATTTATTTATTAACAGGATTTTACGAGTCAGACAGAGGAAATAAGCACCTCCTAGTAATTAGAACGCTTTGACTCGTATACAGAACTGATAGCGCTTAAAACAACCAAAAACCGCGGTCGAGTGCGCTAGGAAGTTTTACGAGTGCTACATTTGTAAACATGGAATTCCACACATCATTATCTCAGACTCGGGCGTGGGGAGTTCAATAATCATTTCCTTAACTCCTTGTGCGCAATTCCTTGTATAAAGAAAATCATACCATGATCTATCACCCAGAGTCTATGGGCTAGTGAAAGGGCGGGAAATCGTAAGGTTTTAACATTTTAAGGTCACCTTAGGGGGGTCAGATCCCAACTGGGACATTGCCATACCTGCGTACTAAGCACACTTAATCACTCGTATCATGTGTCTATTAAAATGACCACCGCACGAGCACTGTACGGTATCCCGTCCCGAACGCCTTTCCATCTTAAAGCCTCAACAATAGTTATCAAATCCTCTAAAGGATGTTATGGATGCAAGCATAAGTCGATATAATATAATTCGTAGAATTTAGAAGAAGCACAGATCATAATGAAAAAAACAAATCATGATAAAATATGCTAAGCCAACTAGAACATATGCCGTGGGCGATCAGGTATACATACAAGTATACGTACGTAAAGGTTTAAATTATAAACTGACACCTAAGTTTGAAGGCCGTTTAACATTTTAGAAAATTTAACGGCCAATAGAGTTATGGGTTCAAAATGTATCCAAACCACTATGTGAGAATAGTCCATTGGTTGGCACATATCATGAATCTAAAGAAGGGTATGATGGAGTGAGGGAAAAAAATGTTGTATTTATGACAATTGTATAATAATTTATATATATATATATATAATTATCATATTGTATGTAAACCTATTCTTTTACGCGAGTTATTACATCTGTTTTACTCATTGCAGGTTTTTCAAAAATGAATCTGTTATTGTTGGGAGTGATATTGTGTATTCAGACATCTTTGTTGTATGGAAAGAGCGCTAGACGAAAGACATAGAATTTAATCATGGCTCGATTATCGAGAGAATCGATGATGTATTTATCGTGTCAAGTAATGTTGTTTATAGAAGTAGATATGCATGCTATTTTCTTGCCTGAAGATGACGTCCTTAACTTAAAGAATGAACTGATGAGGTTTGGTATTTCCCTTAAGGAAATGCACGAAACGTAATTTTCATGCTAACTCAGAGATTTCACTAGCTCAAAACACTAAGCGTCGCGAAATGTTGTCTTATGACATACAAAATAAAACCGCCGA
>NC_087203.1:21537153-21582153 GCF_015104395.2 Macrobrachium nipponense
TTAGTAAGTCAAGTAAGGAAAACACGAGAAGCGCCCGGGAAGGTACAACCCAATCGCTTCCGGAATGAAAAATAGGGACATTCCGAGGGACTCGCCTGGGAATGATGTTGCATTTCACCAACCTCGTGCAACGTTATTTCCAGATAATAACATAAACAAACAGCGGATATACCAAGTTTCTGAAAATTTGTATGAGTCAGACTTTTTATGGCTTCCAACAATAGTATGAGATGCATCTACGAAAGGGTTTTTGACAGACATAGACAAACTGAAAGGCTTCGCGAAAAAAGAGAGCTAAAGACTACTTTGCCTTGCCATGAATAA
The DNA here is from genome assembly GCF_015104395.2 of Macrobrachium nipponense. NCBI lineage: Eukaryota > Metazoa > Arthropoda > Malacostraca > Decapoda > Palaemonidae > Macrobrachium > Macrobrachium nipponense. Next base: position 21,537,478 of record NC_087203.1, read on the forward strand.
AGAACAATATCGGTTGCATTTAACGTAATGACAACGAAGTCCTCAAGAAAATAAATAAATCAAATAAAAAGTCGAACCCAATTACCTTCTTACTTAAAGGCGACTTCAAGCGTAAAGGAAATGACATATCTTACACACATGTACCGTTATTTGTGGGTAACACCGCTGTATAGTTTAAATGTATTTTTGGAGTCCAATTGGACTATGCCCTCAAACTGTGTATAATGAATTATTTTATACGCTAATCGCTAATATGAATGCACAATTGCACTATATAACAATTTGCTTGCAATACAGCAATACTGCAAGCAACGTCAAAATCCCCAAATAACAAGGCTATAGTACCCACCTCTCGCTGACAGTTAGAAATATTTCTCTCGTAAAGTTGTTCGAAATTGGTTATCACACCACGACAAAGATTATGGGGAAAATACGCGGAGACTGCTTACAAATCCGCAGAAATTCACTGGACGCTTCATGCACATGAGGTTTAACATTTCACAAATGCAACTCGTTACTTAGTGTCTCAGCTTGAAGCAAAATCATTGGCGTACGAGCCAGGGGGCTGGGGTGCTGCTGCAGCCCACCCCCCATGTGTGGGCAGAGACAAATTTTGCGGGCATAGTAGCCAGTGTAGCAGTGTTATTCAACTGGCAGATTGTGAGCTAAATCCGGTCCATGAGTGTTTTTTTTTCTTTTTATATATGAAACTTTGCTTTTCCATTAAAAACGAAATGCCAAATCTGTTCTTTTCTATACCTTTTAAAACATCTTTTTAGTTTTTACTCTTTATGAATAAACTATCAGCCAGTAATCTAGACAAACATGCTCAGTGGGCTTCTAGTATTCAGAATGAATTACTCCAGATCTCTTCAAACCTCACTCATTCTTGATCGCATTAAGAAAGATGTCGTTGCCAGTGAACATTATGGGATGATAGAAGGTGAAACCTCTGACGTAAGTCGTACTGAGCAGTTTTTTTGACGAACGGAAGATTTTATGAGACAAAGACTACTGATGGTGAGGTCTTGTTTGCTCTCGTCACAGGCAATCGGTGATAAAGGAAAAAGATTAGCAGCCGGAATGAAAGAATGCACACCAATGGCAATCAACGTACACTGTTATGGACGGTTTTTAAATCAAGCACTGCAAGACACAATGAAAAACGTGGTCCCACTATTCTTGAAGCCAGCCCAAAACGACATGCCTTCTTTGGAGACATCAGAGTCGAACATGACCATTTACCACTTACTTTTAAATCCTTATGTATCGCACGATGGTCATGCAGGTGGGAAACCGCGAAAAGTTTTGTTTTCATGAGCAAATTGAGAGAATTGTAAAAACTTTCGTTCAGCCAGCAGATGACAAAGATCCCAAGACATACACTGATAGTCGTGCACTTCTTTCTGCAATCTGTGACCTGAGTTCATTCTTGGACTCTATATCCTCAAAGTCATTCTTTCAAACATCAACAGCCTGAGCAGATACAGTCCAAAAATATGGAGTCATCACTATTTGCTGAAATGCAGATCTTACCATCAGACATTGGGAGAATGTCGTTGAGGACAGCGTTGACAAAATCTGGCAAAGGGCTGACCAAATCAGCCAAAACATAAAATTTTGGGTTTTTGGTTGAATACAAGATGCGACTTCTGTGATGCACGGATACCTAGAAGTAATTGGTGTACGTGCTCGCATACCAATTCGGTAGTCGTTAAGTTCGACTCTCCGCTGTGTCAACGTTGAATCAGAGAAATTTGTTTCTGGTGATTAGAAATTTATTTCTCAATATAATGTGGTTCGGATCCCACGATAAACTGTAGGTCCCGTTGCTAGGTAACCAAGTGGTTCCCAGCCACGTAAAAAAAAAATTTCTAATTCTTCGGGTCAGCCCTAGGAGAGCTGTCATCAGCTCAGTGGTCTGTTAAACTAAGATAAACTTTTTTTTTTTTTTAGAAGAAAATTGTCTTGTAGGAGAATTGACGGGGATGGATGCCTGACGACGGACACCAGTACAGAATCATCGTGTCAACATTTATTACAATTCAGTTGACAAGGTCCTGTCAGAACTAGAAGTTCGTTTCAAGGGTAATGACCAAGATGTTTCTGTGTGCTCTGGTGCCATTGCAATAAGTGATTCACCATCACAAAGTGACTATGAACTAGTTGCAAAACTTTTATGGCTTGCCAACAATCTGAGGGAGAGAACGGAGTTTTCTTTAAGGTGACAAAAAGGCTTCATCAAGACAGTATCAGATGTTGTCTAGTTTTTACACGAATATGAACTGTCAGAAATGTTACCGAGCTAATGAAGGTTGTCTCTATTTTGAATGTTATTATTATTATTATTATTATTTTATTATTATTATTATTTTATTATTATTATTATTATTATTATTCCAAACGATCTGTAGTTGACTTACAATGTATAAAAAACAGCTGAATAGCACCCTGTAAAAATTGGAGCGGAAGGAGATCATGAAAATACAATAAGTTAAGAGGAACTATTCCCGATGATTAAATAGAGATAATTGAAATTGTGTCGTAGAGTAGTTGTTGACAAAAGACTATTTTTAAGCTTCCCCAGAGAGCAGAAATTGTAACAAACGAAATATCTTCTCTTCAGTGGAAGTCATTCTTCAGTCAAGCATGACCGATTTTAGGTCCTTCGGGGGCAAGAGGTGAGAAGAAAAGCTGAAAAAGAACAAATACAAGAAAAAAGAAGAAAAGGTTCAATAAATGAAACAAATAATAAACAAAAAGTAGTTACAAGGAATTTGTGAAAACTGTGTATGATCAATTTGCATGTAAATATAATCAATAAACAAAGATGACTAACAGGGATAATCTTTACGAAAAAAATAAATAAATTAAATAAAATAAAATTCATGAGCATTTTTTAAATGAACTTTAGGGAGAATCCATATACACGTAAAAACCAACCAATGGACCACTTCAGTCAATTAGAAGTACAGAGATGCATAAAGTATTGCTGTAGAAAACAGCAATTTAGTGGTAGGAATTACATAACGAGTTACGTGCGAACTTTTCTTGTGATTGCAAAACTTAATTTCCAAATACAGTATTAAAGCTTAACGAAACGATAGATATGTTAAATTAAATCTAGTCATATTAATAACCCACTCACCATTGAAGCTCAGTTTGCCGACAAGCGAATCGTACCAACGAAAGATAACTTATAAGACCCTGTGCTGGCATAAGCCCAGCTAAATCTACAATAACAAAAGCAGCAGCTCAATCTTCTCAATAACTCCCAACACTTTTATTCTTCTGGTCAATATATTTTGACGAAGTATCTTCCCTCGATGGATGCATCGCATATAACCTATTGTATCGACCTTTATTATGGGCCGTTGATGTAAACACTTCATCTGTAGAGGGATTTACGAGTGACTGGACTCTCAGTAAGTTTAAATCATCCCGTAAGTGGCAGTAACATCAGTCGTTATGTTCGATGTTCACGTTCGTTCCCGCAGTAGCCATATTACTAAATGGCGTTCCATTTTCATTTTGATGGTCGTTGGGTTATATGTTGGTAAGTGTTTGGTTGCATTCATCCCGAAGAGGAGAAGAGATTTATCAACGCTGTTATGGTTGAAGGCTGACAATACTTAATGAATTAGGGTGCTAATTTGGGGTAATTCTCGCACCGCCAACATTTATAAGCAGTAGACTGTTTTCTCGTTCTACGGGAAAGTCTGTCGTTATGCTAAAAAAAAATTCTGCTCAGGCTTGTGAGAATTATGAGACTCCAAAGTAAAATGTACTGAAGTAGAGAAGAATTTTGTCATTACGAGCGTTATTTTAACACTCGAGAGGAAGAAACTGATCAGTGTAACAGGAAGAGGAAAACCCATCATAAATGTTCAAGATGGTCGTATTGCAGCTGTGTCTATTCGTGAGTGACGAAGTACTTGTAAGAATTAGTTATCACTGGTCGGAGAGGGATTTGACTAAGAAATATATAAAAAAAAATGGAAAAAAAAAATTAAAAAAAAAATTATGACGAGTGCGGCTTACCTGGGTAGCAAAACTTTTCTAAAAAAAGAAAGAAAAAGAAAAAGAAAAAAAAACTTGTGAAAGGGTTTTCTGAAGCAGGACCAGAAGCAGAAAGAGGAAAAACATTAATGAGATTTATTCAAAAGAGGTGTCTTCCTCTACAAACACAGGCATGAATATTTGGCGCGTGTTTCAGGCAAGGATGTCAAACCAGAGAACGCGGTCTGGGAAGGAGTTTCCAAGATAACAGGGAAAGATTATATGGTTTTCTCTGTTTTCCTATTTAAAAATTTTTTTCAGATTTGCAGACCAAAGGTACAAGTAAATTTTCTCTCTCTCTCTCTCTCTCTCTCTCTCTCTCTCTCTCAAGAAAAGCACTCACTTAGGCTTTATTTATAAATATTCTCATTCAACCAATGCACTCACATAGGCTTATATACCTATATATATGTTAATAGTGGCTTAAATTATGCCCCCGTTTTATTAAATAGTTAATGAATATGAAAGGAAAAGAAAAAAAATGTCAGTATGCAACACTATTTTGCCACTTTAATTGATAAATGCTGATTCAGATAAACGAAATCTGCATTTTATACTTCTCATGCTATGTGTGGCTTGTCTATTCCTTGAAAACAATCAAATTCTATTCATCTCGTGGGTTTTTGGAGATGGATTTATTAATCAATAAATTTGAGACGCGCTGAAACCCATTCGATTTCATAGCAGATTTTCTAGTAAAACGTAGCGACATTATATATTTTTCACTCTGTTAAGGAATTTCATAAGTTGGAGTTGCTAGTTATCTACGGTAATCATCGCTTTTGCATCTCTTAGCATAACGGATGCCCCCATTTTGCTAATGTGACGCAGTACCTATTGGGTGGGCGATTTTAGAGTAGGAAGGAGTCTCAGTTATTTATTTGTAACATTTTTTCCCTGTTTTGTTACTCTACGGCCATGCAAGTCTTTGGATGGTCTCAGTGAAAATAAATGGTTTGACATTTTGAAAAATGCATTAAACCAAATATAAATAATAATACATATGTGAAAGTGCTTCCTTGATTTTGACAATCAAAATAAGAGAAAAAACTATTTAATTAATAAAGTACCTAAGCCTTGCATTTTCACTACAAAAGAAAGCATACAAAGGAAATCAGAAACATGCTCTTATTGCAAAAAGATTCACGTTACACAGAAATTGTGACGAGATAATCTATTTGTTTCTTTATCTAAACCAAACTAAACCTTCATTTTTGCCTCATTGATAAAGGAAGTAAACAAACAGTAGCATTAACACGAGGCTTACCTGCAGAGATGATGCCAAAGGTCTGAATCTTCTGATATTTAGGATGGAACTTATAACCTGAGGACTATACTTATGTTATTTTCCAAGAGTCCTATTAATTGAATATTTCCAATAGAAATGACTGCTAAGCCATTACTGTTATTCACCACTTTTACAATACACAATGAAGTGATTCTGGCAGTCACAAAGATTATGAATGCCCAAGGTATCATTCTGCTCTAATGAAGAGCGTTTAATGAACATATTCCAGGATATAAAATGAAAGAAAGGTAATTTTACTTCAAGGTCAAATGAATGAACCCCTGGCAAATTCCAAAATATCCTTAACTAATTGGTGTTCTGTATTTTCATAAATCAGCTTGAATTACCAGTACCACAAGACGCTGTTAACTAATATACACGCTCAACTAATAACAAAGAGAAATATTAATAACATATATATGAATTACACTTATAATATCCTGTCAGTAAGCATAACGAACTGTCACAATCTGTCATTCTATATAAAAGAGCTAAGGACACCGACGCTGTAAGCAAACTCAAATCGTGCATTTATGAACAGCGAGCAAGTAATTTCATTCATTGAACTCAAGCACCTGGATATAATCGCCTTCCATATGACTGAAAACATAATGCTTTTCAAATTCACGTAAACACTTTGTTGAAAACGATGAGATCGGTAAAGCCACTGATATAGTCGTATAGAATCACATGTAGAAAGACGCTTTCGCAATTAATGTTCATATATTATAATATAGTAAAATGAATTCAGTTTGAACGATGATCATGAGTTTTCCCTCACGATATAATTAATGTAAAAATGCGCTGAGCATTTTCATTGTTGAGGTTAAAGGGTTTCGTCTCGCAATATGTACGTGTAGATAAATTTTTTGCTCCGTAGTGTTTCCTTTGATATTTGCAGAAGCTGAAAAGATAAAAGAGCTGAAGCTTTTGGGCTGAAAGTGTGGATAACACTATCATGATAATTATGATGAAATCAGTCTACCGACTACTAGGTAAAATTTGTTGCCGGAGTCCTGTCAGGCAACCTTGGAAAAATGTTTAATATTCTCTTAGGCAAAACAACACTAACACAATGGAGTGGGGCTATGCACCATATGTTATCACTGATTTACCTTTTATTATTTAACCTGCAGTTAAAGTTCACATAAATTGATCTTGAAGATTGAAGAATTGTGACCCTTACTCTACTTGGGTTAATTGAAGCTCTTCGTATATTTTTCTTCTCAACTTTACTGTATTATTTCGCCTCGTTTTTCCTCGTCTCGATTTTGTTTATGGAACTATCATTCAACTACTCCACTCTACTCTCTCAACAATTAGAATTTTGGAAACAGTTAAGTATGGTTCTAAAAACTTCCATTTCCTTTAGAAACTTTAAAGTATTTTCATCAGCCAGATAATCAATCTCGAAGTTATCCTTTTTTCACCTCTATTCTACATCTGCGATTCATGTCACTTCGTGTTGTTTACACTCTCTGACAGCAACGAATCAGAAGGCAAAACGCCTAACGAGGGGACCCATGAACCTCGATCCTCTCCCTCCTCCAAAATTTAACATCGATTTTCCTTAGGCCTTACTTCGGTCAGCGTGCTTTTGAACTCCAGGAAAAAACACTTTGGTTCTTGGCAAACTTCTATCTCTGGAATAAATAAATAAATAAATCGGTAAAATAGGAAGAAGGGTATATATTTTGTAAATTCTAGCATAACCTCGCTTCCTGGGCGATCCAGAAAGAAGCTATATATGAAGGAGGAACGACGATCAATCGCTAGATTTCCTCTGTAGGAGCTGATATAGGTGATGGTCTCATCAGACGAACCGACGATTAGGATAAAGACGGTCAGAGCGTGTGACGACAACGCCATTAATGGTTCTCGCTTCGCACCCAAGGTATATAGAACTTATTCTATATACCTTGTTCGCACCCAGACCTTCCGCAATAATATTAAAACATTTTGGTTTCGTGATGCCATATCGTAAAACATTCCGGAAGTGATTTCCATTGTTTTCTTGGATCACATTAAGTTTTCCAACGTGAGGGGGTAAAGTGGACTCTAATGCTTCATATCCAATCAAAGAAATATCTGCGAAAGCTTCTGACCTTAGTTTTGAATCATCTTGCTATTCCAATTTTGTTTTAAAGTTGTTTTAAACAATTTTTCCACAATTAAATCAGAATTTCTATCAAGAATGTATTAGAAACTTAATCTTGAAAACACTGTCATTCTGAATATCACACTTCAGCTGAAATCTTTGAGAACTATTAATGCACTTCCAATCGTAGGCGTTTTAAAATATGTTTATTATAACATTCTAAAATGTGTCTACTGATAGAAACAAAGACCACTCTTTTGACTTCTTAGTAACAGCTATTAAGGCCCCAACCACAAAGAAACTAAACCAACTTATCTCAGTTTAGTCTAACGTGAATGTAAATTATCTTTTCTTCGATAAGAAATATAAACAATTCAATAAATGAATTTAGTATATACATTTCCTTTTTCTCTTTATTTATCTGTTATTTTCTTCACTTCCCATTTGTAAAGAGGAACTAATAATAATTAAGTACAGTAAAAAAACATATATAATTCAATGGTTAAACAATCCATACCCTTCAGATGAACGAACCCACGATCAAAGGTACCCAATCACTTTAGTAAACAGTAATTGGTATTCAGAGATGTTCAGCGCACCCTACTCCTAAGAGTAATGTGTAGTATGTGTCTGTGTGTTGGCGTAACTTGTTCATATTCTAAATCTAAAATGGTGCACATGTACTAATATGAATAAGTGTAGATGCTATATATATATATATATATATATATATATATATATATATATATATATATATATATATATATATATATATATATATGAACTCTCTTTACACGCATACGTTTTGATTACCTAAGTAGCACCGAAAAAGTTGCATGGATCCTTGAAGAAATAGCTATAAAAGAGAGGAAACGTAATGCTTAAAATGATGTGAATAATCCTATACAGAAAGAGACCATTTTTATACTAGAGGGAATAATCGTTATTCTTTGGTTATAGAGTGTCATAAAAGCAGTCATTCAGAAGGCGTCCGAGTTTTTGTTTTTATAAAAGTATGTATTTTTCATTTCTAAGTCATATGGAATATGTTTATATATATGATATATATATATATATATATATATATATATATATATATAGTATATATATATATATATATATATATATATACATATATATATATCTATATATATATATATATATATATATATATATATATATATATATATATATACATACATATAGTATGTACTATAACACATAACCAATATATATATTTAAGCAAATAGATGTATCGGATATTTGCATCTGCATCTCTGATAATCCACATTTATCTTATAAGTCCGCTTTCTACATCCGCATTAGAACTGTGAGCAACATCCGCATCCTTGAAAATGTAGAAATGAGTTTAACACGCCCTGCTCAGTGTTCAATAGTTCATACTCATGCATCGTAGCTAAAGTAGATTTTTGTTTTTGCTAAATTTGGCTTTTTCGTTTTATTATACAGAATACATGATGCACAATTATACCATTTCAATACAGTAATAATACTTATAGTGATTCTGCTATGGCATATTTGTTTTAAAGGCATATTTGCTTTAGTAATATCATGAAATTTTACAGAAGCTGTAATCCATAAAGGCAGGCAGGATGGCGCATTTTTTAGGAAGGACTCTCTCTCTCTCTCTCTCTCTCTCTCTCTCTCTCTCTCTCTCTCTCTCTCTAGTGCGAAGAATGGCTTTAACATTTGTTACCTTCATCATGCAATGAGAACGAAATAACCTTGTGCCAAGACACCTAAAACGTTCGTGTATTTCTGTTACTAATTGAACGTTCATATGAAAGTATACAGGCATACATGAGCATCACTTATGCTTCTTCTTTCAATGTACATCAAATATTTTGTGGTAACATAAGGTTGAATTATTCGGCTGAAAATCGTCTTAAACAATTAAATATATCTAATTTGTTTTTAATTTACAAAGTATCCTCATCCAAGAGGGTATGCTGATCAAATATCCTCTATCTGCATCCGCATCCACAAATTTAAAAAGATTGATATCCGCATCCACATCTGTATCCGCCAATGTAAAAAAAATTGATATCCTCATATTTGTGTCTAATCCATAGTTTCCAAGGTTGCTGAGATGAAAGTGATTCTCCTGATGTCCTTTCAGACCAAGTTCTGCCCCGATAATAGGAGGTGGGGTGAGAAGGGGTAAAAAATAAAATGAATAATGACTGATATTAGCATATAATCCAGTGCCTTCAAGTCCAAATTCAACCCCAATGGGGGTCGGGGGGAGGGTGGGGGGTGGCGGGGGGTTGTGAGAAGTGAAATATAAAATATAAAAATGCTGCTCAATGAACTAAAACAACTATCTTAACAGAGAGAGAGAGACCTACTTTATATAGTATATATATATATATATATATCTATATATATATATATATATATATATATATATAATATATATATAGATAATATATATATATATATATATATATATATCTATATATATATCTATATATATATATTTATATATATATAAAGGGTTTTTTTGCCACGAAGGAAAAAAATGAAAAAACGAGTTGGCCGAGTACTTTCGGTCTATTCGGACCCTTTACTGAGGCATACTGATTTTACAAAGAACACCATAGTCAAAAGAAGGCTTAATATTCAAACTGACATTAGCCATAGGACGATTTTCACTCTACAGAGAGGAGGAGTCGCCATAGGCTAGCCACACCTTGAAGGATACCCGCGGTAAACAAGTGATTCTTCCAGAGAAACGTTACATTTTGAAAACAATACGGGAGCATATACAATACTATTGGATTTATCAGCCTTGGTAATGTGTAAGCTATTATCATTCTTCAATTCTTTTAAACTTTTCTGTAGCGAGCGGGAAGTTATCTTCATGGTAGGCATGCGTAGCACTAATATGTCATGCCTTTGATAATGTCTAAATGATTTTGTGGTAGGTCACAGTATTTTTCAAACTTATATAAAGACTCGCTATTGATAAAGCTGAGGGTTGGTTGTTACAAATGAAGAAAGACAACCCAAAGCCTAATGCGCGCACTGCATTATCACTTATTTCTTTGCTCGATAAATTCACCACACAATCACTTCTAGCATTATTGGTCCAATCACTGTCGTTGATAAGGTTGTTTAATTTTCTGTCCAGTTTTTCTAATCAAAGTGTCTGTAGTTCTACGAAGTTTTCCATACTCGTGATCAAGTTATTCAGATATATATATATTATATATATAATATATATATATATATTATATATATATATATATATATATATATATTATTTAGGCTATGTGTCATGATTGACAGAAAAACCTAATACCATGACTAACTGAAAATTATCGTATAATGTGACAGTTGGCCTTAATATCACGACCGGATTAAACAGATCGAATGGAATATTCAATAGCATTATAATGTCAAAAGAATTTGCATGACTGAAAGCCAAGTCGCAAGTTTCCCTGAATTTCATCAGTATCAGAAAACCATTGGGCGATGTTGAATATGATACATTCTGATAATCTATCGTTCATTATTCAGTCTGAGACATTTCTTGAAATTCACTGGCATCCTAATGCAATTCATCTCGCAAGTCATATGAATATAATTTATCCTAGATAACATTCCTCACGAGAAACTCAAATGGAATGAATATCATATATAGTACGCCATCGTGCAGTCTAAAAGTATTTGATTTGTGATTACCACTATCTCGAAAATATTGGAGATACATTAATTCAGTCTTTTTTGTCGAATTGCGGATGTTTTCGGCTTCCAAAACAATTTTTTTTATATGCGAATTCGAGTCAAGATTAATGTGGAGATATCTAAGTTTTTTATGTTTTGTATTTTTATTTTGAAGAAGAAAATAGCTGAAGTTATATACTAAACGTAACTTATCAATCCCAGGGTAACAATTTTCCCCATATCTAATAATTCTCCTCGTTAATCATTATAATTTTTTTCTACATACGTGTTATTATGTTTTGCTTCCGTGGTAAAGTTAACTTACGTAGAATTACAGTCCTGGATTTACGTGCAATATGGAGTGTGTTCCTTACAGAGGCTGAGTCAGGTATTGATCATCATTTGTAAATTTGATCTTTATACAGATTAATGAGGTCGCCTAACCTTCTCCAATAAACTACAAATCATATTAATATAAAAAAATGGATCAGAAGAACATTACAATAATTAACAATTATCCTTAGATCTACTGCATCATGGGTAAAGGTGTCAGGAATTTTCATGTTTTTTTTTATTAGAATGTAGAGTTCCAGTTATTTCTAGACACTAGGATCATTCTGTAATTAATATAAAAAGATATCGGTTTTGCATCCATATGTAAGTATCAAAAATCAATTTCACACATAAAATCGAACTACAGATGGGCATTCTTCAGCTTACGCGCACAAACGAAAAACAAATCAATAAAAATTTCCTGAGAAAAACTCTTAGCGCAGAACGTGATACATAAACCTACACTTCAATGAAAAAAAAAAAATACTTCAAACTTTCTCTCTCTCTCTCTCTCTCTCTCTCTCTCTCTGGAATGCTTCCTCGAAAACCTAGATAAAAATAAAAACGACTGATATCAGTAACAAATGACGCAAAAAGGCGCATCGGACAAATTGTATTTTCATGAATAACCTGACAGCGTTGAATCCATAAAGGAGACTCCAAAATAAATGTTTTTTCTACCCGAGTCTTCGTTGTTGCTCTCGATATATTGTCTCGCCTAATGCCAAGGACCTAACTACTAAACTCTTAATTTTTTTCATTCCGGTCGTTTGGGAAAATTGAAGTAATCCTTTACAAAGGGCAATTTGATTTTGGTGTCCTGGAAAAATGTCTGACTGGGTTCTAATTTGAAAAATCCTTTTTGCCTTCAGTGAGGATATATTTTAAATAAAAATGAACTGATCTCCCAGAAGGAATTCCTTACTACTCAGCATCTAAATATTTTCCTGATAAAAGAAAAAACCTATTGAAAAGTGCTTGACATGTGATGATAGTAAAAGTGTCATGTCCATGTTTTTTTTTTTTTCCGCTGACTTGTTTCTTTTTAAGTAGTTATATACCAAAAGTATTGGTGACAATATTTACAAATTCAAAGTCCAGGTCAGTGCTTAGTATATCATAAATGATAGAAAATAATTATATATAGGTATGTATATGAGGCTTTGCCTTCTAAGAAAAAAGCTTTTGTGAAGATTGTAAAGAAGAGACAATTCTTCATGCAGTATACTTTTGTAAAAGAAATAATGAAATTATATTGTGGTTGAAGAATACCTACCCCACGTAATATATGTTCTATTAGGTTTCCCAAGATGTTAAAGAAAGAGGAATGTTGCTATTTTAATCATTACTACCTTACATCGTTGAATTGTGGGTTAACAGAGATGCAAGGTTTCATTACTATAATTGATTGGTAAAATAATTGCACAGAGATTCATAATTACTGAAACATTGAAGGAAAGTGTGCAGAATTATTTTGTACAAATTTCATGGATATGAGCATGAATGATATAATGTAATGTATATATTTGCTGTATATAACTGTGCTTCAATAAATTTTGTTAGTTTTAAAACTATATTTCATAAATATAAGCATATGTCCACCTTCACATAAAAATTTATTTAAAAGGAACTTTTTGTAATAAAATGATGACAAAAATTTAGAGTAATTGTTGAAAAAATCCATTGCATCTTTTATGGGGGGCGGTTTTATTTACACACTGCTTTTCGTTACAAGAGACAGTTTCGTTACGAGTTTGAAGACAAAAGAATGTAGTACAAAGCTATGATTTCGATAACGGCAAACATAAGCACCTACTTGGTTCTGGTAAATTTTTCCACGTCAGTGGCTCTATTTTGAGCGTTTACTCTCGACTTACACAAAATTTAGACGATCAGTCCTAAGGGTGGAATCAAATTAACTGTCGTGGACTACTAATATTACAACACATCAACACAAAAACAAAGGCCCACGTGCAAACTCACAGTACACGTACACACACGTACATACACTCATCAGAGCAAAATGCAGATGATGGTTGTTGCCCATTGGCATTCTTTAGCAAGAAGTTATCACCAGCAAGAACAAAAATACTTCAGTTGTTGGCAGTCCAGAGAGCCATCTGCCACTTCCGACACATAATAAAAGGATGGCAATTCGTGGTGCAGATGGACCACTAATCTATGATACATGCCAGCACCAAAAGTGGAGACAGCTGGTCAGCGGGATGGCAGCGTCACCTATCATTGATAGCCGAAAACAAAATCTTGCACCAACAAAATGGGAGACGCCCTATTGCGAAACTCTATCAGCACCGTCCAGATCAGGATATATTCCAAAATAGCACTGGGTCAGAAGGATGAAGTGGACCTATAGCGACTATGTGGAGTGACCTATCCATCAACCACGGAGAGACAACCATCGCCTGCAAGATGAGTACTGGACGCCCTCGTCCATACTCACATTAGACTGAGAAAGAAAGCCTTCAACCTGCCCACAACCTATTCCACCCATCAAACAGATCCACTACCTAAACTCTCTAGGAGTGGTACATCTGGTGGGGAATGGAAAGCAGACAAAAAAAGTGGGCAAGAGAATGCCGCCCATGCCAAACCTAAAAAAAAAAAAAAAAAAAAACGAGGCACAGAAACAAAAAATAGGGAACGGGGGTGGGGGGGGGGGGGGTGGGGGGGGGGGGGGGTGTTATTCCCTTACGGTAGAAAATTGGTTATTCCTTAAAATTATTATTTATTCCTCATTCCAAAATTATTATTTATTCCTCATGACAGTATTAAATACCCTTCAAGTAAAAAAAAAAGACTGCTACATATTCCTTCAAACGTTAGAGATTAAACGCCAGAGATTCGTAACTTGAAAAGAAAGGTAAATAGAACCCAAGATGGCATTTCAAACACACAATTCTCTCTCTCTCTCTCTCTCTCTCTCTCTCTCTCTCTCTCTCTCTCGTAATTTACCGCACTGCGTGTTTGAAAAAATTAATTTCGTTTCGTTAAGGAAAAAAAAGTTATATAATAATTCTTCTTGAGGGTAACGACTGTGAAATTTCGTTAACACCGCAGCAAAATGTACCAGATGTTTTGCTAAGGCGAAATAATATAATCTCACTTTAACATATATTAACCCAATTTCTGAGAGCTAGTTAATTACTGACTATATAACTAAAATAAATGTTTAACTTTACATTTTATCAGTAAAAAAATTAGAGTTAGGTTCATTTCACAGGAAACCCTCCAACGTCCTTTCAAATCTTACTTAAAATTACTGTAAAACTGAAATACCGAAAGAGAGAGAGAGAGAGAGAGAGAGAGAGAGAGAGAGAAGATGAAGGTACAGTATCTCATTATTCCAGTCCTTTGTCCCGGCATTTCCATAACCCATTATTGTTGCTAACGAATTCTAGAGACAAGACATCTTAGGAGATCCTACTATTGTCTTGCTACCCTCATCCCTCCCCCCCCTCTACCCCACATTCAATGCTCTAAAACGGTCATTCCAGAAGGTTGAGGGAGTGGAGATTGAATTGTTGATCCTCTTGATTGTCCAACTGATTGACTAATTAATCCTGCCGTGAAACGCTATTCAGGGAGCCTTTGTAGTACGAAGACAGCAGGAATCTACTAGAAAGCTGCTATTGTATAGATAATGTATTTAAATGCTTTATTTATTTTGTTCAATGACTTGTAATTGTGACGGTAACATACCAGCCAAAACTCCAATTGAAAGATTCCCTGAATAATAATGATTATTTATCAAATAAGTTCTTCCACTTTAAAACTGCATAGCGGCCCATTTGGGGGCTGCCGACCCAAACATCAGGCCACTCTAGACCATTCAGCGCTTACGACAGCGATAAAAGGGAGTTGGACAACAAGATCAAGCGATTCAGGATATAGATAAAAGGCAAATAGATCTGAAAGTCTTGAGATTAGGTGTTGCAAGCCATATTTTGATGAAATACAGCTCATTTTGCTTTAATGCGAATAAAAGACGAAATAAGTAGATTCTTTTTGAAATTACTCGTGGGCATAACTGAAAAACAAATTGTACAAATGATAGAGCGAAAGCTGTGGATACAAAAATATTTTTTCAAAAGGTTAGCATTGACGAAAACGAGGACTAAAGTGCTTTAGACGATAGGACATTACCTAAAGTGATAAGAGGAAAATCTTCATAGATTGTACATTAAAGAAGTTATTAAACATTTGTCATTATATTGACAGTGAACCTGGTTAAATAGCTTTTAAACAATTCGGTAACTGAACGTGTTACCACATATTTATGTTGACGATTCGATGAATTAATTTCGCCGTATTTGTTGAAATGAACTCAACTCTTTGGAGTTTAACCTGAACACACTGTAACGAATTCATCAAATTCACTATCCTTTATTGGCGACAATTTAGATATGTGTGGTAGCTCACAAAATGCGGTCACTAAAAATAAATATAAAAAGGTTGAGGACTCACCCTTTCGCTTCCTTGGATTCCTAAACCAATGTCCGCACTAAAAGAGTTCTTATCATTGACATTTCACGCATGAAATACCATTCCCTTTTTCTCTTTGTGTGAGTTATGTCCAGAATGGGAAAGATCTGTATCTAGTCTGAACCCTACTTTTTTGTCCCTCGACCAAAGGGGAACGAAGTGGGAACAGATTAAATAATGGAATGGATCAAATTTTCTTTTCTTAATTGAACAACGCTTCCATATTAACTAACAAGAATGTTATTGATAAAAAAAATTATTTGTCTCACGCTTTACCGTCAATCACATCAAATCGGTGGCCATGTAAAAAATAAAAAGATTAAAAGAAGTCGCTCTTAGGTTAGGAAACAGATCAAAAGAGAAACAGAAATCAACATAATTACTTCTGTGAATGGAATAATAAGCTATCGGTGAGATATCATTATTTATCAACTACAGACTAAACGGATTTTTCAGGAGCATAGTGACATTACCTTACACCTACTAAGTGATATAGTATTACAATCAAAGATTATTTGCATACTTTGAGAAATGAAATGTAAGAAATACAGGTAACAAAGCTCTAATACAAAGTATTCTGGCATCCACACGTATACCTTTACTGAACGAAACGCGAAGCTTTCCTTCTGGTAGAGACACTGGTTCTAATTACAATGTTGTAAAGTTTCGGAGTTAATCTGATGAACAAGATCGGGATATTAATGGAAAGAACGAAGTTACGGAACGAAATTCCTGAAAATTCTCAAGAGGACGGCGCTCAGATGGCGAAGTGATCATTTTCGTTTTCACGAGCGCCCATATCTCTGTCATGAATCCTTATCGTTAAATTTATTTAAGGCGAAGATTATCGAATTTCGCTGGAAAGATATTGCATTTATTGAGAGACGGCGGGGTATGTCACATTACAGACATTCTTGAAGCTTAAGAGAGAGAATGCACGAGTGTGTTCACCTGTACTGCTTGTTCTGATGTATGTATGATACATACATACATACATACATATCATATATATATATATATATATATATATATATATATATATATATATATATATATATATATATATATATATATATTTCTACGAGTATTTATTTCATAAATACTCTCATACAGCCCTCTGCAATTAAAACATTACATGTCTCAACAAGCACAGGGCTTTGGAGAATGTCTGTACCACCCAGACAGTAGATGAAGCACCTTTGCAGCCAAGCCCAGGAAATTCCAAATTTGATAAGCCGTTTGTCCAGGCCTTGACCTTCTCTCTCTCTCTCTCTCTCTCTCTCTCTCTCTCAATGATCTTCTATTGTCCTATTTTTCCTGCCAAAATTTCTCTGCCGATTATCTTCCTTCGCAGGTACGACTTGGAAAAACACTTGATCTGCTTCAAAGGAGACCAGCCGGATTTGCCCGGTTTCCGATTCCCAACGGACTACAAGAAACAACTCACAAATTGTCCGTGAAGAGGCTAAGTCCTACGGGCTGCTCAATGAGCAATAACCCGTGCTGGCATAATGCCAGCTTAGTCTCCAACAACAAGAGGCTGACCCTAGCGCGGGTCAGGGAGAGAGGTCAGTCAGAACCAGCCATGGCTGAGAGAGGTCAAGCGGCTGTGAGCCAGTCTAACCCCATCCATCTCAGACTCAATCTTATATGGCCTCTAACTCAGCCGTTGCATTGCCCGTGCTGAACCCAAGTCAGTTGAGACTCTCCAAGAGTATACATTCTTGACAGCTATCTCAGGAATCCAGGTACAGCAACTGTTTGAAGTTATCAGAATATAGTCTTTCACTGCATTTCTTACTGCTCATCCCTTTCCCTGCAATCACCCTTAAAGGCCTTGCAATTGTGTTCATATCAGCTGTGTTGAATTTCCTACAAGTTATATCCAGTTTGCATTATATATTACCTCAAAAACTCCTCTGCCTTTAGCAAATTAATTAACTTTTGCTTTTTGTTGAAACCCTTGAAGTGATCGCGTGGTTCTCCGTATTGCTCAGATCTGTTAAGTTGTTACCCCCTGCATCCACGGTGCCCTTCTTTTTATTCAGCTTCGATGATTGAAGATTCCTCAAGGTATAATTTACATGAGTTTATTTTATGTCGGTCGCATATTTTCTTTTATGATATTTCTTAGGACATTAATTTAGTAAGTGGCAACATTGCACTGTCAGTTAGCATACAGATTTTTTTTTCTGCATTTCCGATTGATAGTTACTGACTGAAATACAGGAAAATAACTAGTATATTTTAATGTCATTTTATATGTGATCGGACGATTTGAAATGTAAAGGATATTATGATCTACAAGAAAAATCCTATGAATTTCTTTCTGCGCTCACGTGATTTTCATTTTGCAGTTGGTTTCATTTTGTTCACGCTCACCGATTTTCATTATTAAAAAAAAATCATCAGATAGTGTACACTTATTGTAAAATCCATTCAACTTCCCAAGTTACAGTACATTCCATTGATATATATCATAATGTGGAGACAGTTATGCATGATACTAGTAAAGAGTTCATGTATTACCTTTACTAAAAGGTGGCCATGGAATCTTTTAACATACAATAAATAAATCATTTTCATTTACTTGCATATGCATGGAAACCTTTACCAATACAAACTTTCCCATAAACTTGCAGATGGGTCTTATACATTTGACCCTAAGATAAAGAAAGATTCAAAATAAAAATAAGAAATGAAAACGTATGGCTAATGAAAAGACAAAAGCGCCAACAATCTCGGGAGTATCATTTCAATGCCCCTTCCCCTGCACACACGCACACACACACAAACATACTTTTCACCTCCCCAGACGTTCTCGAGGTCACATATACACGAACTTTTTAAAGGCCCTTTGAACGGAGGCTTGTGAATTTCTTTGTTGATTCCATGTAAACTATCTCTCTCTCTCTCTCTCTCTCTCTCTCTCTCTCTCTCTCTCTCTCGTTGATGTTGGTTTGACACGGGGTCGTTGGAACCATTGGGTACTTATATTCGTGTCGAATGGTAATAACTTTTACAAACAAAATCTAAATATGGGTCTTATGGTGGATGACAGGTCGTTTCGATATGATATTTAAAAGGTCTCCGAAGAATTTCCTTCGCTCCCATAACGATGAGGACCCTTTCGGATATAAAAGAAAATGTCGTGACTTATAAAGCCTCATGGCTAGCGGAAGTATCATAAGACATTATTACATATCAAAAGTTTGTGAGGAACACAAACATTGCGTTGCTTTATGATGGAATAGCTGCCATTGTATTCAGGTCTATACCAGACTCGGCTATGTCATCAGTTTTCATCTGCATCTGAGATGGCTTCGGTCTTTATGGTTTATTAATTCCGTCGGCTTTCGTGCATTTTGATACGAGCCTTTTCGAGCATATGGTTTTCTTTTAGAGGCAATTTTCGTCCACGATTTTGGGGAGCTATTTCTGTTTATTGGAGATATTCTTTGCCATGGTGTCTCTCGTCCCTTATACTAGTATCAGATGATAAGGATTGTCGTTAAGACTACACAGATAAAGTAAAATGCAAGCAAACTCAATTTCAGCATTACATAAGAAATTACGAAGAACAGTGAGTAAAAATAGTTACTTCGTATCATATACCCTATTTACTTCTGTAATTTTACCTTTATTTATACTGAAATTACTTATTTTAGGAGAAAATTGTTCATAACAATATTGTCTTTAAAAGTAGTATTATCTCAATTTCTGATAAATATTACAATTCAGTTTTTTCTGCTATCTGGCATCTAAAGCAGTACAGACTGTGAACGTATGACACAGTGATAATACAAATAAGAATTAATTGCGTTCAGCTTGTACCTAGCCTGTGCATTTAGTCCAACAAGTTTTGGATCCTTTCGAAAAACATCTGCTTAATTTAGGTACATGCATCGTTATCTGAACTGATTTGCGGTTTCACAAGAGATTAGAAAGCAATATGCATTTAGTTTTATGGCTTACGACGTTGCATACTTTTAAAGTACCTCTAAATGTTTTTTACTTCAAAGGTGAAATTATGTTAGGATCAATCAAGTTTCTATCTCGAGATAATGTTATTACATACGAAAGAAAAGTTTTAGATAGCCAACAGGAAGGGGTAAAATGTGATTGAGTATCATGCAAAGAATGTTATATAACCGATGAGGTGGTTTCTGTGGGAAATGAACTATTTCAAAAAATGTCTTGTGAGGAACGGATTTTATGATATACATACAGACATATTATATAAGTATGTATGTATATCCTCCATGGCATAACCTTTATTTATACATGGCATCACGTTTTATATACCTCGTGATCAAGTTATTCCTATTATTTATATATATATATATATATATATATATATATATATATATATACATATATATATGTATATATATATATATATATATATATATATATATATATATATATATATATATATATACACACACACACGCACACACACACACACACACACACATATATATATATATATATATATATATATATATATATATATATATATATGTATATATATATATATATATATATATATATATATATATATATATATATATATATATATATATATATATATATATATATATATATTTATATATAATATGAATAACTTGATCACGAGGTATATAAAACGTGATGCCATGTATAAATAAAGGTTATGCCATGGAGGATATACATACATACATATATAATATGTATGTATGTATATCATAAAATCCGTTCCTCACAAGACATTTTTGAAATAGTTCATTTCCTACAGAACCCACCTCATCGGTTATATAACATTCTTTGCATGATACTCAATCACATTTTACCCCTTCCTGTTGGCTATCTAAAACTTTTCTTTCGTATGTAATAACATTATCTCGAGATAGAAACTTGATTGATCCTAACATAATTTAAACAAACCAAATGCCTCTTGTGTTGTAATTTACGAATGCTGGGAACATCAAAACATCCACCAGAAATTCTTGAATAGCCGGTGTCCACTAGACATATGTATGCTATTTTCATGATCATTCTTTCTAATTATATTCATTTAACTATCTATTTTCGAATTTAATGCCCAAAATGTTTTAAGAAATCTAAAGCAACAATGTTCTAGTTCTCTTGGCCCCATTTAATTATTATTTGTCATATTGTCATAATAAACATTGTGATTGTAAACACGACATGAGTACTGGAATTTGGAATTTGAGATGTACTTTTATTATTATTAATTGTGGTCTTTTATTTGCATCCTTCTAAAAGACTGTCTTTGTACTTGAAAGAGACCTCACGTTTCCAAGTTCCTGGCTGCCGGGTGTGTATGAACTTCACATGTAACAGAATCGTCTTTCACCCTCCTCCTGGATTATTATTAATAATCAGCACAACGTATTTTAGTTCGGCAAAACAATCATTGCAAAATAAATGAAGATGAAAAGAACCACGAATTAATGAAGTTTTCGAAACTATTTCCAACCAATCAGCTTCAAGGAATGGTCGTGACGTAATCAGTAGGTGGGCTTAGCTGTGTAAGTTTATATATATATATATATATATATATATATATATATATATATATATATATATCATATATATATATATATAAAACTTACACAATTTGTTTTGTATATTAATACAATTACTACAGCAGAGTCAAGCTGGCTTTAACAGCTAAGCCCACCTACTGATTACGTCACGACCATTTAGAAGGATGCAAATAAGACCACAATTAATAATAATAAAAGTACATCATAAATTCCTCCAATACTCATTGTCGTGTTTACAATCACAATGTTTATTATGACAATATGACAAATAATGATTAAATGGGGCCAAGTGAACTAGAACATTGTTGCTTTAGATTTCTAAAACATTGTGGGCATTAAATTCGAAATAGATAGTTAAATGGAATATAATATTAAAGAATGATCATGAAAACATACATAAGTCTAGTGGACACCGGCTATTCAAGAATTTCTGGTGGATGTTTTGATGTTCCAGCATTCGGTAAATTACAACACAAGAGGCATTTGGTTTGTTTACACAGAATGCAACTGCCTGTAAATGTGACACTAAGAAAAAATGATAGATATCAACTATATTCAAACAATTTTGATATATTCTACATGGCAGCAGACAATTTGCATAAAGATTACTTTCATAGACTTTATAAGATTTATTCTTAGACCGATATAGAATGTATATAATGATATTGTAAATATCATTATATACATAATCATAGTAAATAATTATAAGTAAATTATATACATAATCATAGTAAATAATCATAGTAAATAAAGTTTACTATGATTAGATTATATTTATGTAAACGTAAATTTGTCAGACCAAGACAAAAAAAATATCCGGTTCAAATGTTGAAATGACAAGTGCACACATACTTTGTTCCACGGCAGTTGGCATCTTTATTTGAATTACAGATCGGTGACCAACCATTTACATATGAGTGGTCGTCTTTGCGGTTGATAATGAAAGTACTCATCATCTTTCACTGATGTCACGTGAATGATCATCAAATACTTTAGATATAATCACGACGAGATTCATCTAAATGTGATACTGATTAGTTTATGTATTTAAGCTTTATGTCCTTCGTCCAAAACACAGGTCTCGTCATTATGTTTTATAGCAAAGTAAAATGCGAAATGTGACAAACTATTCCAGGAAGAATGAGAGATGAAATACCAGAATTTAATGCCGCCATAACCGCTACGCCTCTGTGACCCGAAAAACCAGACTTTTAATTGCCCCGTAAAAGCAGCCATTTCACCGACAGCCAAAATTTAATTTCCTGCGCCCTAATATGAACAGAACCGTTTCGAGGCGTCTCAGAATGTATGGAAATACAGAAGTCTGATGGCAAAGCATTTTATTTTTTTGTGGTAACTTTTCGTGATACTGAATGACATTATTCACACAATAAATTTTATCTATAAAAATTCATCTGTTGCCTTTGTTTACAAAAAAATAAATAAATAAATAAAATAAAATAAAAAGTGTCTTTGGCGACCGTCTTGAAATTTATTAGGATACGGGTATACGGTAACTATACAAATAAATCGATAAGAGTTTTAATTTACATTATCGTCAACAGTGTTATGAGAGTAAGAAGTTCAACTTCAGGTGCAATCCTCGTAATGTGTTATTAATCTTCGTCACAAAACAGACCCATCATGATGTGAAACACTAGACATTCTTGAGAACAAAATTTAATGGTGGGCTCAATGCCTCACTGAATACGGCCTATATTTTTTCTATTTGGCTATCTCAGGGAAGGTGCCTAGTTAAGTAATGTTCATAAAAAGAATAAAAAGTACGACTAATTACAGTAAACCCATTGATATGACGATGCTAATTGAGTAGTTCTGAACAAAAAATAAGTAATAAAAAAAGCAGTATCCCGCCTAGAAGAATTTTTATATATACAAGAAACGCCATAATTTGAAAGCACACTTCTTTTCCACGATGAATAAAGAGTACATGTGATTGTTAGATAGAGCATGTTAGCATATAATCATCTAAAAAACACAATGGGAACGTTCTATGGAGGAACGTTCACATTATCGTATCTAGTGTCTGAGATTGGTAATTAAAACAAGAGCTATTGCGAGATGACACAGTTAGGTTCCTTTTGGAGTTCACATTGTGGAGGTACCGAGTTCAAGACCTTATCGCGCTCAATAGATTTCACTGGGAAAACATGACTCACCGTCGCAGTCTACCTGCTGTCATTTGCAGCCATCCCTGCCTGGTCCTCCCCGCAACCTAACTTGGGAGAAGAGGGTTGAATTTAATTGAATTACGGAACTGAGGTAAGCACGCACTGGGCCACTTTCGGCTATTCAGCCCGTAAGACTTTGATAAAAGGGAGTTGGAATGCTTTGGGGGCAAGAGTAAAAGTTAAGTATATCATAGTTTTACCAGGGCTGGCCCGAAGGATCAGATATTTTTACTTTTACGTGGCTAGGAACTAATGGGTCACCTAGCAACGGGACCTACAGCTTATTGTGGGATCCGAACCACATTATATTGAGAAATGAATTTCTATCACCAGAAATAAATTCCTCTCATTCCACGTTGGCAGAGCCGAGAATCGAACTCGGACCACCGTCCTGGTAGCCGAGCGCGAAAACCACTCGTCCAACTAGAAACTACGGCAAGAGTAGACAATCCAGATAAAGGAATTGAATTATAAGTACAGAGGTGGAAATAGGAGAAAACCCCACCGTTGCACTAAGAAATAATAGTAAGAGTTGTTGAACAGCAAAACTAAAGAACGGAGGTAAGAATGTAGGTAATTAGAGCACTACAAAATGGATGCAACCAGGGGCAGAGGGAACGCTGCAAACACCCGTCATTATTGACTGCAGTGCACCACGTGAGGTATTAACGGCTGCTCTGGTATGTATATAAATATATATATATATATATATATATATATATATATATATATATATATATATATATATATATTATAAATGAAGGTATATACTATATATATATACAAAACATTTTATTCCTTATTTTTGATTCACAGCTAAAAGTATTTAATAATTTTTTCATTATTTGATTACATTTTTTCTATCAGTTTTTTCTGTTTCACACTACCTATCATACTCGAAATACTGAGAACGGATAATCTGCAAATATTAAAATATTCAGTGGTTTAGTGCGTATCTTTATCAATTATGATTATGTTCCGCAACTACTGACTCTTGTTATTTTTACAATTACGAAGTTATTTATTAACATCCTTTGATGCTGACGTAACCTAAACTATGCATGCATTGTTTCATTCAGATAACTGAAGAGGCAGATTTTGAAGGTTAGCAGAACATGATCAGTACGAAATAATGGTTGGACGTTAAAGTAATGCAGTTGATCATCGATGTTCATGTTACAGAGCAGTTGTTGTTACCTGTTTTTTTATTGATTTATTTAATTAAGATAGTTCACGCTTCATTAACCTTAACTTTTCTAGTTCCCGTTACATAACTGGTGCCTATACACTCAGTCATAAATGATAAAGTTAAAACTATTTTTCTGAATTGGCTCCCCTTGTCTTTTTTGAGTCAGATTTGATCTTTTTGTCCCACTATGGCATCACCTAGGCTATATGTTGTCGCCAATCCTTCTAGTGAGAGGATTCAAATTATATATTCAAATTCTATGCTATTTGTAAATAAATAAAACTTTACAGGGACAAAGATACTTAATTTGAATAGTGCTATAATTAGTGATGGTTTATCTTTAAATTGCAAGAAAAAAGTTCTCAAGGAACTCGAAAGATAACGTCTATTGCAGACAAATGAACGAGGAATTTATTGTACAGCGTTTGACTTTTATGAACCCCTCATACCTGTCAGGATTGCGATGATTTATGTCGTTTCAAGGCGAAGT
Source organism: Macrobrachium nipponense (assembly GCF_015104395.2). Classification (NCBI taxonomy): domain Eukaryota; kingdom Metazoa; phylum Arthropoda; class Malacostraca; order Decapoda; family Palaemonidae; genus Macrobrachium; species Macrobrachium nipponense. Next base: position 21,562,872 of record NC_087203.1, read on the forward strand.
AAAGCTTATTCTTAGGTCATGTAATTGTCCTAGTTTCTGTTGATGTTATCTTGATGATGAATCTCTCTCTCTCTCTCTCTCTCTCTCTCTCTCTCTCTCTCATTTTTATTACATTTCGCAGGAGAATCCTGTCATAAGAGAATACAATAACAACTGTGTACCCTTCAGCATTGGACCGGTATTCATTCTTGGATATTCTTTGACTTTACGTTCCAATATCTTTACATGTTTTTTCAACAGCTTGTATAATAACAGCTTGTAATTAACTTTCCTGTTCATTGAATTATATTGCCTATTGTCGTCATTTTCTTCTGATAGACGTCAGATGTTGATCAAAAGCAATGTTTGTACATATAATAGTAATTTATATGAGTGTTATTCGTTGACAAATATCATTGGAAAGTTGTTCGGTTATGGTAGCCTGCTTCATTAACAAGCACTACGTAGTAATCAATATACAAATACCATTTCAAAATCAGTTCATGTTACATTAATGTTATTCCATCGGGCGGGAAGGATTCTGTCTCATAGGGATAATTACTCTCTTTTTTTCAGCTTTAGAGCACCTTCCTCACTCTTTTTTTTCAGCTTTAAAGCCACTTTTCTCACGTGATGCCTCACTTCTCTTGCAAATTGCTCCAAGAGTATATTGATAATTCAGTTAGATAGGCCTTAAAACTCGTTTGGTGTCCTTTCGTAAATCGTAGTAAAATAATGACAATTTTTCCTGTAATTCCATTAATGAGGTATAATTGTACGAAAGTTAGTAAAATTTATGTCTTCCAACATAATAATGAGTTTTGTGTATCAATCCAAATAATTAACTAGTACCTGGTGGTCAGTTGACTATGGAGAATTGTACTCTGAAACTAAAGAATTGAATTGCTGAAGGTTATGAGGTTACAGGAAAATCATGGACAAGGAACCGGTTGATTCGTATGGGTATACTGAGTGTAATCATATCTCTGATAATAGTAGGATTGAAGAACAAGTAAGGTAAAGATACTAGTTTATGCATGTAGGAGATTTATAGTAGATTGAATCTAAGGCTGGAATATACGAAATGATTAATGAGGGATCCCACTTTATGATGGAAGTGAATTGTGGAATTTTTTCAATAGTAAGTGAAAGGGACAGTTATGGCTGTTAAGATATTATAAAGGACTAAAAGAATGAGAAATCTCAAAGTAAGTAAAGGTGGTGAAAAGGTTATTGTAATCAAGGTATATTAGTTTGCTTGGAGATGGTGTGGCTGTGGGGTAGAAATGGATAACTGTAGGTTGGTGGAAAATATAGAAATTAGAAATGTTAGAAAGAGGAGAGGAAGACTTAGCAATTATTAGATGAAGAGAAGTTGAAAGGAGGTGGGGGGTGGACAGGAAAAGCCAGGATATCAAGGGGCAAAAGATTGTTGAGAAGATGGAGATAGACAATCTCTCTCTCTCTCTCTTATTCCTGTTGGGGATAAGCTTGGACTTAAAGGGCTTCAGGAGTGCTACAATTCATCTCAGTAACTTGAAAACTATCGATTAGACATTATATATTTTTTTTCTGTTATTTTTACATGTCCACTCCCTTCCCACCCCTCTCACCCCCTATTCATATCAGGGCTGAGCTTGGACTTGAAGGGTATTGGGAGTGTCACTATTCATCACAGATACCTCGAAAATTATTGATTGGGCACTAATACCTGTCATTTACAATTATCTTTACATGCCACCCCTTCCCACCCCTCCCCCTTCACTTTCAGGGCTGAACTTGAACTTAAAGGCATCGGGAGGGTCACTATTCATCTCCTAGACCTCAAAAAAAAACAAAAATATGGATTTGGCACCAATATCTGTTGTTTTCAGTTATCTCTATATGTCACCCCATTCTCCTCCCTTATCGCCTGGGCCCCTTCCTATCAATGCTAAACTTAGACTTCAAAGCCATTGGGAGAGTCACTATTCGTCTCACCGACCTTGTAAACTATGGCTCAAGCACTAATATCTGTCGTTTTTTGTTATTCTTACATGATACCCATTCCCACCTACTTCTTATCCCCCCACCCCCCTGTCTTCCTATAAGGGCAGAACTTGCAATTGAAGGATATCGGGAGTGATATGTTTGATCTCAGGCCTCCTCCTCACTCCCCTCCTACTGGGTCTGAACTTGGACTTAAATCGATCTGAGAGTGTCACTATTCATCTCAGAAACCTAGAAAAATATGGAATTGGCACTAATGTTCTATCGTTTTCTGAAATTTCTACATTCCACACCTTCCCACAGTTCCACTCTTTTGTGACACTGATGTCTTAACCCCACAGTGTTCATTCCAAGATGGTAAGTAGTATGTATACCAAGTGTGGATGAAATTACTCACTGCATTTCAAAGTGTATGTGGAACATACATACATAAACGCACACACTCATACATATATATGCAAACATACATTTTTTTCATATACAGATAGAAGAAAAGGTTAATGCTGTGGAATTGTAAGGAAACAAGAATTTCAATCTTTTTTATAAGTTGCAATATAGCTGTAGCCGAGACCATTATGTTGGCTGACTTTTTGAGCCACTCATTTATACATACACTCACACACACGACACACACACACACACACACACATATATATATATATATATATATATATATATATATATATATATATATATATATATATATATATAAGTCATATCACGTTTCCGTGATTCCATATACATATATCGAGCTACAATGTCCTTTAATATCTAATTCGCTCTTACCTCGGAATTAATATATTTTCATATATGCTTAACCGAAGGGGTGGGGGAATTTTTTCTCGATAATAGACTTGCCTGGACCAGGGCGCGAACCCGTGGATCATTTCAAACCCAGGAACGTCAGTGAAGCTTTACTACTATACCACCGGTGGTGTAGTAGGTAAACGCTTCACTGACGTTCCTGGGTTTGAAAGGATCCACGGGTTCGCGCCCTGGTACATGCAAGTCTATTATCGAGAAAAAAATTCCCCCTTCGGTTAAGCATATAAGAAAATATATTAATTCCGAGGTAGAGCGAATTAGATATTAAAAGGACATTGTAACTCGATATATATATATATATATAGACAAACATTCTGGTAAAATTATAGTTAATTTCAATTTGCGCAGAACGTCTTTTAATGTAAAACGAAAATTGTCGTTTAATATTTATGAATTCAAAAGCTACCGTGTATTTGATAAAAAATCATATATGTATTTATTTACGTATATATATATATATATATATATATAATATATATATATATAGGTTAAAATCACAGTATATTATATATATATATGTATATATATATATATATATATATATATATATAATATATATATATATATATATATATGTGTGTGTGTGTGTGTGTGTGTGTAATGTGTGTGTGTGTATGTATGTGTTTCAAAAAAGTAGCCGAAAAAAGTAAAGAACAAAATTACTTTAAAAAACAAACTAAATACTAAAAAATACAGCACCGTTTTCAAGCTTTAAAATTAATAATATTACTTATTCTGAAAAAAAAACTCAGCCCTTAGTAAATCTCAGGCAATTTGAGCAGCGGAATCATTTCTAACCATATCTTTTTTTTTTTTTTGGTAAAAAATACTTAGAACAAAACAAAACTGCAGTAAACGATTTAGGCGGATTGACGTTTAGCAAAAAAAAGGATGATAATAATCAGTACTGCTATTAAAATATCTCCAGTGTCCATGAGCTTATTACAAAAATGGAGTCCCAGTAGCTGAGAGAGAGAGAGAGAGAGAGAGAGAGAGAGAGAGAGAGAGAGAATACACTCACCTTTTCGTTAGGAAAAGTACATTTCACTTCTTGTCGAAATACAAACTTTTTCTTAGCTTGAATGAAAAATCTTGCTCCATTTTTTCCTATTCAAAAACCATATTCAATGTTTTCTTGTCCGTTTCTGCAATACTGTTTGAAATTTAGCTATATCTGTACAAAGAAGAGTTTGTGTAATGTTAGTCTGGAAAAACTTTTTTTTCTTTTTTTACAAAACCTCAAGCCCAAAATAAAATCATTCAATAAATTATTATTATCAATTACTTAATTAACGATGACTCGACTAATTAATGATTAATAAACCATTTGATAATTAATTTATTCATGATTAATCAATTAATTAATTAATGATTGTTATCAATCAATGTTTTTGAATATTAATAATCCTGCGGAAATTATATTCAGACATTTTACTATTCACTGACCGAATAAACTGGAGAGAAATTTCTATCCTGATAAACTGATGTACAAATTTCATTTAGGGATAATCTGGCATATCGTTTACTTTGTGTTTATGAGTATTTACGTAAATATTTTACCTTTCCTGAGAGTGTGATCAGCCTTTATACATATCTTTTTCTGGTCTATATATATATATATATATATATATATATATATATATATTATATATATATATATATATATATATATATATATATAATATATATATATTATAGCTCATCAAGCGTATAAAACACCTTAAAACCAGATGGGCTCCATTCTTCAGAAAGGAGGATTTACGTATTTTGAGGGAAACTGGCCAAAGACGAAAGTATAATTATAATGCGACCTGACAAAGGTAAGGGAACTGCAGTTTTAGATAAACAGGATTATATTCATAAAATGCACTCATTCTCAATGATACATCAAGATTCCAGAGATTGGGTACGCCCAATTTACAAAACATTACCAAATAGAAGAGAATTAATAGGTTCCTCAGAGTACTGAAACGCGACAACATCAAAGAAGGAAAACACCTTCCAAAACCTTTTCGTTACAGGCTCTACATACGGGATCATGTACGGCCTTCCTAAGAATCATAAAGAGGGATACCAATCAGACCTATACTGTCTTCATTAAACACGCCCAATTATAAACTTGCTAAGTATCTGGTTCCATGTTGGAACCGCTCACCAATAATGCTTATAACGTGAAAAGCGCTGCTGATTTCAAGGAGGATATCCTAATACAGGACTCCGACCTTTTTATGGTCAGTTTCGACGCGGAGGTCCCGTGTTCACTAATGTTTCCTGTTGAGGAGACGATCGAGATCATACTAAACAAACTTTTCCATTACCTGATTCCTTTTTAACGGTTTTAATAGACACTTATTTAAGCAAATTTTAGAATTGGCCGTGCGGGACACAGTCTTATTTTTAATGATTTTTGTTTCAGACAGGTGGAGGGGATGGCAATGGGAAGCCCTTTAGGCCCTACCTTCGCTTATATTTTCATGAACTCCCTAGGAGACAGTATTTGACAATTGCCCCCTTAGTTTTCACCCATTATTTTATAAGAGGTTTGTAGACGACACCTTTGCCTTGTTTAAACACGATTTTAACGCAGACTCCATTTTAGAATTCATTAATGCTCAACATCCCAATATAAAGTTTACAGTAGAGAAAGAAACTCACAACTCGCTATTATTTCTCGATGTGCGTGTCACTAGGGAAGATGCTGGGTTTCAAACCAGCATTCATCGAAAAATACTTTTACAGGGTTGGGCACCAATTTTTATAGTTCATGCAATTTAAATTTCAAGTTGAATTCTCTCTCTACCCTCCTCCACAGGCATACTCTCTGACTTCCACCTGGTCAGCTTTTCATAAAGAAGTGGAGTTTTTGGCAAATTTTTTCCGCAATAATTGTTTTCCATCCCACTATTTCCATAGAGTCCTTAATAAGCTCCTAACCACTAAAATGAAACCGCCTATTCCCATATATACCGCTCCAAAATTATGTATTTATGCTAAGTTCCCTTTCCTTCACGATAAAAGCTTTAAAAAGAAATTCATGAATTTAATTCATAATGAATTGCCAGCAGTTAATTTGAAGTTGATCCCACGAAATCCTCTAAGTATACGTTCTTTTTTCACAGTGAAGGACAGACTGAGCCCTTCCTTGACATCCAACATTGTTTATAAATATACCTGTCCCAGATGTTGGAATTACGAGGAGGCTTCTCAGGGTCCGTTTCTGCTCCCATCAAGGTGTCAGCTTTAGGACAGGATGCAGATTGTCCAATCCCGAATTATCTAATTTCACGGAATCACTCTCAGATTTGTGGTGCCCGCTTGGACATCAATGATTTTAAGATTATTGGATCAGCAAGTAGAGACGACGAGTTGATGGTGCTGGTAGTCCCTTCTTAATAAAACGAGCCAATGTGCCCAACACATAAACCACCCAATCGTCGTCCACACAACTGTTTTTAGCATAACTGCCTGTTCCACGCCAACTGTTTTGAGCATAACTGCCTGTTTGTTTACTCTCCACGTTCTGTTTAGTCATCTTCTTATGTTCATTTTCTCTGCCTTTTTAGTCACTTTTTAACTCTTAACTTGGTAGGTGTTCCTTTCGAGTTCCCGTTTTAATTTGTATTTGTAAATGTCAAATATCTGTTGTGCTTTTTTAGATTTTTTATGAGTGATGTTTTAATATTCTTAATATATCAATTTCCAGCCTTGAGGATGCATCATGTATGTGAAACGTTGGTGTAATAAACGATATCTGTGAAAGACATGCCTTTACCTCTCCAACCTAGATATATATATATATATATATATATATATATATATATATATATATATGTGTGTGTGTGTGTGTGTGTGTGTGTGTGTGTGTGTGTGTTTGTTCAGTGTTTTCAGACATCTTTTTCTTTTCTATTATATATATATATATATATATATATATATATATATATATATATATATATATATATATATATATATATATATATATATATATATATATGATATGCTACTTTTTATAAACCAGTCAAAACTTTTCAGCGTCCTGGACATTACGATGGCATATTCCATAAAAGGATCTTTCCCACCTGATTTCATTACTCGTAGGAGTAATACTATTTTCAGAGGATTAGTTCGATTTACAAGTTTTCCTTCCGTTTGGAGACCGGGCAGCATCGGTGGATAGCTAAGGGGATAAGTACTTACTCATGCCCCTCTGATACAGGTTCATTAAAATTACCCTGTTTTATCTAAGTATTTTGAGAAGCCGTTCTCAAAGGGTTTTTTGTTAGCTTGCTGTAGAGAATAACCTGCTGCCTATACTACTTGAGGCATGCATGGTTGGTCTAGATTTGAGCGAAGCATTTGGCGGTGTGCATCATAAAGCACTTATCTACTAACTACGATTAATGGGAATTGGTGGATTTTTTATTATCATTTTAAGTTAAGTTTGAAGAGGTAAAACCCTAAGGGTTTGTTTTGAGGGGCAGTACAGGTTTTCTTCAAGGTAGTGTTCTTGGCCCTTCAATACTTAATATCTATACTAATGACATGTGGCAAGGTCTGGAGAAAAAACTGACTGCATTTACATTTAAATAATTCAGTTTTACTGCTAAATGTCTTGAGATCTTAGGTGTAAATTTTGATGAGAAATTGACTGAGAATCATTATGTAATACTGCTTCCCTTTCCCTAGAAGTTTTAATTTTTAATGAATTTTAAAATTTCATGTGTAACCTTTGATGAGAACTGACTTTGGAAGTATGTGTGATATTGCTTTCTGTCTCTCACAAACTTGGTCTCCTGCAGAAATTTTTTAAACGTGTTTAAACTTTTTTCCTTCTTCCTTGTTTGGAGAACTGTTCCCCCCAGTGTGGTCTTCCGGTGCTGACTAACATCTCAAACTCTCAGTGTTGAATTGTGACATAGATGTAAAGTGAGTTTATGACAAACATCCTCTGAACTCTTCTTTACCTGACCTGTCTTTGCTCGCAACACTGGTCAGGCTGCTACTGCTGACATTGGTCGTATTCTATCGTCATTTTTAAGACACTCAGTTTGCTAAGAGTTTTATTTTGGTTACAACTAAAATGTAGAATAATTTGCCAAGTGCAGTTGTGGGATCTTCTAATCTCCTATATTTCAGCAAGAAGCCAAATTCATTCCCGGGTTTTCCTGACGTCTCCTGAATTTCTGTTGTCAATTTGATTTTCTATTCCTTATATTTACTTCTTTATCACCTTTTCCTGTAACTTGTCTCTGCTTAGAACCCTCTTGGGTTTATAGTCTGTTGGCTCTGTCCATAAGGGGTTTCAGCTGAACCTTTAAAGAACGGAAGACCTATAAATAAGGAATAAGAAACATTGATTGTCAATTTGGATGGTAGAGGAATAGGAGTAGATTCTTATGGCCACTTGAGTGTTCATAAAAACCAAATCTGAACCATAGAATGGTCTGTCTAGCCAAGTCTCATATATATATATATATATATATATATATATATATATATATATATATTATATATATATATATATATATATATATATATATATTATATATAAAGCGGAGAAGAGGACAGTGCGCTTAAAACATAAAATATTGAATTCTTTTATCTGACACGGTCATCCTTCCTTTCTCGAAAGAAAAGCCGTGAAAAGACCGAGATCCGAAAAGGTATGTGAAAATCGTTCATACAAAAAATTAAGGAAATGGAGGAAAAATCCCCTCGCGTTATGGAAGTCCGTCCATTTTGCTTCTTCCGTCCTATTACTCCGGAAGAGCAAAAGTTCTTTTACTCAAGAGGACTCAAATAAAACAAATCTCTCTCTCTCTCTCTCTCTCTCTCTCTCTCTCTGTATCAAGGGATAGTGTGCGTTCTTTCTCGCTGTTTGGTTCAAATATGTTCCCTAGGTCAACTGACAGTAAGACAGAATATAAAATACTTGGATGTCTCGAAAAAGAAAAAAATTTGAAGTTGTGAGTACATACCAATCTGAAACATTTAATTCATATAGATAAGTCTGATTCATTTCAAGATATAGCATACATTTTTTCTATTCATAAGTGTAGAATTGCTGCAGACAAAATGCATGCAAAAAAGAAAATCATAGTTGTAATCTGAACTAAATTTGTAACATTAAACAATCTGTGAATATCGAAAATACAAGTTGAAATTTTTTTTTTTTCGGAAAATCTTGTGATTCATAATCTAAACTCCTGCCGTCAATTCAAGGGGGAAAATATGATTCTCTGGGTGGTTGCTATTGACTCAACAGATCAAGGAAAATTATGCAACGAGTAATTCTCCCATATATTTATTGCTTTTATTATTATGTGGATTTTTCAAACACTCACATTCACTAGTGGAAAAGATCATTAACTTACTAAAAGTTTCCAAGGACATGAACATTGATATAGGATGTACAAAAGATATATTCGGAAATAAAAAAAATAAGTAGAATGATAAATGCTAAAGTAAGTAAATATAAACCTAATTTTTAAAAAATGTAATATATTAACTTGCTGTACAAATCAAAGCAAACCATTATAATATTTCAAGGCAGCATTAGAGCACCAAAACAATTCTAAGCCCATATGGAAAGATGATCAAATGATGTAAGGATTTTATTTTCAAGCTAATTGTAATCAGTATCTTGAAAAGAATTGTTTTAGGATTGTGTATAAAGGACTGTCATGATTAACAAATTGCAAACCTAAATCTAAACCTATTATAGAGAATCCAGTCATATTAATCATGAAGGTTTTCGTAAACGTAAACGTTAAGCATCAACTTTTAGCCACGCGAAATACAAAATTTAGGAGTAAGCCCCTGAAACTAATTTACAAAAATAAATAGAATGCCTGTCAGGATCTGTTGAGTTAAACTCTCCGTCTTGTACACGATTCTGATGATGTCACTGAAAATAGGTTGCTCGGCTTCGTCCTTAGAGATGAGCAGGGTTCTTGTCATTTCCATGTAATGGAGGCTTGAGGAAATATTAGACTTAGGAGCTGATTTAAATTTTTGAAATTTTGCAGTTTTCGCTTGAAGTTCACTGTAATAACTTTTCTCGACGACTATAAAATCATAATGTAAGGGTATAAACCCACTTCAGAGTGTAGGAATACTTCTAAATAATTTCAGAATAAGAGCCATTCTAATTTTACAACAGGTATACTTCCTGACAGAGAGAGAGAGAGAGAGAGAGAGAGAGAGAGAGAGAGAGAGAGAGAGAGAGAGAGAGAGAGAGAGAGAGATTTCTGGTTATTTTAATAACGGACTTTTCAAATTGTATCTTATAAAGGTCTATAGTAATGGAATCTACTGTAAGGCATTTATTACCAGCCATTACCTATCATGAACGTGCGATTAGTTGAGTTTTTACTCTGCTTGCTCTAGCAAATGTGACTGAAAATAAAATGGGGATGAAATGTACGCACGTACACTCACATACAAACACACACACCTACACACCCATATATACTTGCATATACGAGTGTATCTATATATATACTAGCTATGTACAGGCCGTTGCTCGGGATAAAAGGGGGTCAAGCCATCCGTGATGACAACCACTACAGTGTGTATGATAGTGCAATCACTTTCAGAATGAGTAATCACTTGAGATATTGCAACCTTATTCATCCAGCATGGCGCAGTTACAGGAAAGATATTCAATTGTTAAAATTTGGCACATAGTTCAGAAGGCTAAAATACAATAAGAATGGATTTATAAGACTTTATTTTTTCTGGGTAACATCCTTAAGCTGCCATTGAAAGCAAAGGCAATTAACACGGTGGAAAATGCATAATGATGGCGGGTTTTTGTCAAGATCCTATTCATGCTGCTGGATATTAAAATCATATTCTTAATTATGGGGCTGCTTAGCAAGTAAATTTCTCCGTTTGTTATATTTTTATGCTAATAGAGGTTTTGCGGTGTCTTAATTTCCCTTAATATGTTTATTATTTTCAAATTCAGTAATATTTCTAATTAGGTAAGATCATCAGCCGCCGTTTTTCAGAACCTTGCAATTTGGAGACAAAGCATATTGAGAGATTATATAGAATTAGAGCGAAATGGTCTGCGGCTACTAGCTATCCTAAGCATCCCATTGGGTATAACCAATTGACCCATATGGAAATATCCGTCTTGTGTAGGTCATCTCGAAAAATGAAATGAGTTTGCTTGCTACAAAAGTGAAGTGCTTATTATGAAAAACAGAATATAATTACAAAATATATTCCATGCAGAAGCGTTGATAAGAACACGCCGGCAAACAAACTAATGCAGTGAATACTTGAATTGAATAAAGAGCCAATACGATGCACGGCGATAAACATAAACCGATTGGAAAAATCCAGCCTGATGGAATCTCGTTTGCATATTCCCGTGCAAATACTATTCTCATGATACACAACTGCGATGCGGGTGGAATAAAACACAACGTCGGAATGAGAGAAAAAACCCGCATTCCCATTTCATATCGCGCAGATGTGATGTTTGGATTCATATTGGTAAATGTATCCGCAAAATCTAGCTTAAAACTTTGTTAGCCCCAGATAATTACGAATACCATTTTAATATCCAGTAGTAGGAATAGAACTCTTGACAAAACCCAGATCATTATGCATTTTCCATTACCAAAATATATACTTGCAAAATAGTTTTCTGTATTTCTACTTCAAAACTCATCGACTAATGTTTAGGAAGCATCATAAACAGCAAGCAAAGTGGATATGAAAAATATGATGCTATATTTGAGCATCTAAAAAGTTCGCCACATATAGGTGTTTACTTGGTCTTGACCTGTTTTTCTTCAAGGGAGGTAAATTTGTCTTTGATAATCAATATCAGAAAAAATAACAATTTTGCCCACCAAAACAATAACGTAGTCTAGGCCCCGAAAAAGGTAATATTCACGGCCACTATGATTCAAATTTTGACTTTCAATTTAGCTAAAGAAATTAGGATGGCTGTCATCTTTTAACGACAATAAAGAACGGTTCACAACACGTCAAATGAGCAGACTAAATATTTTTGCACAAGTCAGAAATCGAATTTTAAGAAAATATTCTTTGTTAATGGAACCCTTTTCCTCAATTCAGAATCCCGTCGTAGATCCTTTAAATATTTCTTAAACAAGCGTCTTTCTTTCTTTACGATATGTTCAAGTAACTACATTACATGACATATACAAATATATTGAGGGGGGTCTTTTTTGTCTACCTAACCTCATATGCTTCACCCACGGTAGCCTACATATGAGACTGCTGAACCTTTGCTTTAATATTCTCTCTCATTTCTGCCATCACATGTTTTACTAAGTTTTGTATCACATTGTTCTTTTTTCTCAAAGTACATTTTTATAAATGTCCTACATTTCCATTAATTATAGGAATCCTATCTAAAAGAAAGGGTCAAAAGAGCTTTTTTCAGCTTTATCCCCCCACCCCCCCCCCCCACCAAAACAAAGAAAAGCATAATACATTTATCTTAATAGAACGGCACATTGTTGATGGGTCAGCTTTTATATTAGGGGTGGGCGTGGTCAGATCCGGGGTCGATTTTGATTGGCTGTCTGGGGAAATTCCTTCTCGGGCGCCAATCAAAAATCTACTTCGGATGTGACCACGACCGCTTTAAGGGCTGTCCACCAGAGCAAGGGTACGTTCCAGCACAAGGATGGCTTAACAAACAACTGCCCACTTGCAACTTCCAGATGATGGCCAGGAAGATGACCGAAACATGTCGATATTAGGAAACGACAGATCCTGAGAATACAACAATAATAAGAAAATACTGCATTAACGATTTTTTAGCGGAGATCACCTTCTATTATCATTATTATTATTATTTCAGTGACATTCACATCATTTTTGTGTTTCAGAATAAGTGAGAATCGAGGGAAATACCACCATGGAAAAAATCATCAGAAATGACCAAAGTGGTAATCTGAAGACAATCGCAAAAATGAAAAGCATTTCATATATTTTTCATTAATAAAATCCAAAGGCAAAACTGGATTTTCTAACCGGACTCCTTGAGTCCATTATATAGGAAATTAGTTACAAAAGCGTTTTGACCTTACAAATCCAATCTCATGATTCTCTACAGAGGCTTCTCATTAACCATAATAACCAGCTGATTCATGAAACATTCGAAAACAACTCGGGAATTATTCAGCTCGTTCAAGCGTCAGCGATCCAATAGTGGAGGATTTCGTGCTTGGAGTGAAGCATTATCAATGAAAATCAAATCATTGCGCAACTGATTAGACAATCATTAATGCTTACTTGTGCAGAAAGGAAGGCTTGTAATTTGTTGGGTCTAGTGGCATTGTTACCTTATTCATCTATTTACTTTCAGCAGCCATCATTCATTGCCATTTTCCTTATACTAATTTTTTTAAACTGGAATTTTAGGTACAAATAACAATGCTGATGTACTTAGGAGAGAAAGGATTTACCTCCGGGTTTGTTGATGTACTTCTTCATAAAAAAGCATCCGACTATGAAAGAAAATAAGTCAACATATGATGGATATGAAAACCCTATCGCTCTTCTTTAAGGTATTGACATAATATTGGACAATAAGGTGATCAGCCATTCCCTCTTTCTTCATGTTACTCGGAGGCCTTAAAAGTACTCTGCAATGAATAATTCAACCTAATTAAGTTTTCATTTATAACAAAGTCGTAGTACTATTTTTTGTCGAACATAATATGTCATAGTTTCATCTGATAGACACAGATATATAATATAGAAATTGCAGATGATTTATAGTGCAGAACAAGAATGTAATGTTTTCCCTGAAGTAAAAGAGAAAATTCTGTGATACTGAATTCACTTATGTCAATTTTTAAAAAACAAATCAACCTGGTCAAAAGATTTAGACGTAATCTTTGAAATAATTTAATGATTTAATTAGTTGCAAGTAATGGGGTTCGAACCCCAATCACGGTAGAAGCACTTGAAAATCATTCCCTTTGTGTGGAAATAATTTCTCTAATTTACAGTGAATTCTTTAAACTTCAGTGTCAAAATTTATTATTACAAGTATTAAGAAGGAAACCAACGTCCAGGACAGCTATGGCCGAAAGACAGATTTCTCGAAAGGCTGCAGTAGAACACGACAAGCTTTGCTAACAATACCAAGTTTTCCTACCAGCATCAGGTGACATTATTGTGATGTTCTTTTAGGTTAGGACTGAATGTAGCACCAACCTTTCGCCTCTAATCTTTGATTTTCTCATAGGAATACTAGCCTCGTATAACAAAATGTGTTTGATATTCCTTGCCCTTACCATCATCCAGATTGACCAAACCAATGTGTCTTACTTTCTAAGATCGGATGCCAGTGCAACAGCTAAGCTAATGTGCTAGCGTGTTTGTTTGTTTTAGGCTTAATTTTTTTCATGATAATCCTGTTCCGGTACAGTTATAAATGTTTTTCACAGATATTCTATGTAGATAATTCTATTGATTATTTCTGTGGTCCTGGAGAAAAAAATAGATACCGTTAATCCCAGACCACAAGTAACATTTTTATTTTTTGTAGGAATACCTCTATGTGATTGTACAACACATCTTTTGCATCAGGGATATGGCAGAGAGCAATATGTAATCAGACATAAACAATAGTTTACCCAAACCGCAAAAACCAGTACTACGCATAAAAAAAATTATTATTAATTTTTGATTAAACAAATACTGATATGTAACTGTAATAGCCACAATGGCCTCTTAACTTCTCAAATTCTTTGCTCTTTTTTGGATGCACTTGTCACTACAAAGCCTTGAGATCCAACTTTCAAAGATATATGACGACATCATGATGTCCATTAGCAGGAAACGAACCCGCGATACCATAGTTACGATGAGGTCACCTTGCCGACCTGACTAGGTCGTGGTCAGGACGACAAGGTGACCTCGTCGTGATTATGGTATTGCGGGTTCTTTTACCTCTAACGGACATCATGATCTCTTCATATTTCTTTGAAAGTTGGATCTCAAGACTTTGTAGTAGTGACAAGTGTATGCAAAAAAGAGCAAAGAATTCGAGAAGTTAAGAGGCCATTGAGGCTATTACAATTACATAGGTATCCGGTAAAAATGACCAGTAGATTCTACATATACTGATTATGTTAACATGTCCTCTGTAACGAAATATTAGTTATTCATAACGACATTACGAACCAAAATTAAATTGAACGAGAAACTCAAAAAGTAAATAGAGGGAGAGAGAGAGAGAGAGAGAGAGAGAGAGAGAGAGAGAGAGAGAGAGAGAGAGATGCAAAATAACTGGGGTGAATTCACTAAGCATCTTTATGCAAACCGTAACAAACGTCCTGTTTCCTAAACTTGAAAGCCCAAACGAACGTTCCCTAACTAAAACAAGGAGAGAAAGACGAGACTTGGTCTTTGCTGGAATTCCTGAACGTTTGTTTTCATCGTCAGAATGAGAAAATGTCAGTCGTCCCCCAAACATCCTACAGTTTTGGATCATGAACTTTTGATCATAAAATATCTGCCTGGACTTGATTTATATTGATTTTTATTGACGAGGTCCGTAGATAAGCACCAAGAATATGTTGCAAAGTTGGTAATTTAATCTAATTTTATTCTGGGAACGAGAACGTTGATGTTTCCGTCAGCTTGACGGATGGGTAAATCTGATGACAACATTACGGAGCTACTTCGATTTCTGTGCTTAATCCTTAGTTGGGGTCCTCTGTTTAAAGAAGTTCCGTAATGTTATCATCAGATGTACCCCCCCAACCTATCAACTAAAGGAATACATATAAGGCTTTCTCCCATAGAAGTACAACCGGTAAGTTATAGTAATTTAAAGTACCAGAGGGACAAAGTGCAATATGTTTTATAAGGTACCAAAAACTATATATACCAAAAAGTTTATTCTCGCAAAAGAGTAATGGTTGTTGTCATAAATTTTTGTATTTGTCAGATCCTCTCTTCAGTTGTAAAACTGGCGTTATAGTTATAACGCTTGATTGGATTGTGCCAAAAATGCTTTTTGATTACAATGATTAATGGGCTCTATGTGCAGTTCCTTTTATTTTTGCTCCTTATTTACTCTTCTGAATAATTTTTTCTGTTGCCCAGTTGCACATTGATAAGGTTCAGGTGAATGAACTGAACTGTGTAATGATAATAATAGCAATTACACTCGGCTCGTTGCTGTGTGTGTCAATGTGCGTCAATGAATCTTAGTGTTTGTGTTTTTGTGTATAAGCAAGTTTAGCATTACCCACAGCAAAGAGCAGATGTGATGTCTTGAAGGTGTCTACGATTAGGTTTCCTTCTTTAAAATTGCGGTTTTCACTGAAAACGTCGTAGTAGATTTGGCAACAGTGTACCATGTTATGAAAGAAAATGGCAATCAAAAAAAATTATAGTTAAGTCACAAACCTTATGTAAAACATACTGGACTGTAAAGGAAAGGATATCCCATTTTATAAGAAATCACTATTATATAAGAATCATCAATTACCCTAAAAAAACAAAGACAAAAGATAGCAAAAAATTTTGGTTTGGAACTTTTCTTGAATTTAGCAATAGTGAACATTGTGGCCGAGTAAGTGCAATAAAGTATCTACCAACAAACAGATTTTACCGCTAATAAGTAAAATGCTGCCTGTTCAGTAAATAAGAACCATTTAAGGATTTTTCTTGCACATATTTCGAAAATGTGAAGTAGCCCCTGGCACACTAAACATAATAAGTTTACTTGCAACTTTGCAAAAAATAAATTAATAAAATAAAAAATATATCCATTTCTTTAGTAGTAATGGACATACATAATTTTAATATCTTTAAAATTGAAGTTATAGGAGTTCTTGTAATTTCTTGAATATTAAAATGGGACAAGAATTGTACCTATTTGTTAATTTGATATCATAAGAGAACAGGGGTCCGTGATAAATATATATATATATATATATATATATATATATATATATATATATATATATATATATATATATATATATGTGTGTGTGTGTTGTGTGTGTTTGTGTGTGTGTGTGTGTGTGTGTAACAAAATAACAAAGATCCTTAAACAGGAGAAGCGATCCAACGTTAGCGAAGTATTTTGTTTGTACACAAAATTGTAGCTGGCGACAGAAAATATTCTTACTTTATATAATGTTATTATAATATGAAAATCTGTTTAGAATGTTCAATATTTTGAATATTCTATAAATGTGTAAAATAAAAAACCTGAAAAATAAATGACCGACTGAGATTAATAATTACAAGCGACAACTGACAAGAAACAAACAATGCCTGGGACATATTGTACATCACCACCTTGAAACAGTTAGAACATGAATGACAGATGTCACTGTTTTGCCAATTAAATTGTTTCAAAGCAAACTTCAGGTCACTCGTCACCGATTTCTTTATCATATTCGTTTTGACCACTTGAGTCTAAACGAGATGATATCTTTTGTAAATATCAGATCAGTAATAGTTAAGTCAAACCAAATGACATTCAAAGCTTGTCACCTCTGCTAAAAAGAAAATAAATGAATAAATAAATATCAGTCCTCAAAACCTGAAAACAATAAATCAAAATCCATTTATCTGGATATAGACAACCAAAAGGTATATTATGAATCCAAAGATTTTTGGTGACGCAGTCATTAAGAGACATTTTGATTTAATTATTGCATCCATAAAAAACCACAGAAGAAAATCGTATTCGACATCTATAACAATAATGTCTGTAACGAACAATAAGTTGAGAACCTCTTGAGAGAGAGAGAGAGAGAGAGAGAGAGAGAGAGAGAGAGAGAGAGTCTTCAACCTCACATCTACAAGATAACTGCTGAAGTCTTTGTAGTTTCCAGGACTCCAGCAAAATGATTCGGTCTTCCTTCAGACCTGAGAAGTCATGCAAATACTAAAAATCATCAATTCCGGGACTTCTAATCTTATATTACCGATTAAGTTTCCTCTAAATTTGGTAACAGCCTGACAGCAATTGAAAACACGAATGAATGAATATAATCTCACGCGCGTAATGCTTTTTGCCTCGTAACAGATATTTGCTCCCACTACTACTACTACTACTACTACTACTACTACTAACTACTACTACTACTACTACTACTAACTAACTACCTAATAATATAATATTAATAATATTAGTTGCTACAAATAGCTTATAAAATCTCATTTTCCGTATAGGACCTCATTAATCTGAAAACCTTAGAACAAGAATTGAGAACATGAGGAATTCGTTGGTTAACTCCGAATGAAGAAACTATGACCTCATTCTTGAGAGAGAGATAGAGAGAGTGAGAGAGAGAGAGAGAGAGAGAGAGAGAACATTTTCCAATTAACCACTTCACTCAACCACTAAAGTTCTTCAACTATTATATCGGTCTGTTTGTTTGAATATCAATTACTTTGATATAACAGTTTAATGACCTCTGGCACAGGAAAAGTCAATTACGATTAAAAATGTTGTGTCATCAACAAATAAACAGTCATTCGGGAAATTAAATTATTCACTGATGTAGAAAATGCTCTCATTCGGGACAATATACTCATATCATCATAATATATATATATATATATATATATATATATATATATATATATATATAATATATATATATATGTATATATATATATATATACTATTAAACAGTCTCATTACAGGTCATTTATCAACAGTTGTGACTGGCAATTGTATCGTTGTTTTTTTAATATTACCAATACTGTATGATATATATTACGGAATCTATGTAAATTTAGTTTATCTATACTTTACCAATTTATTTGTTATTGTTTACGAGCCGCAAAAGTTGCAATTACTAACTTGACGTCTTGTCCCCTGAACACGTTATGATTAGGATTTTGCCACTTAAATATCTGATGATAATAATTCCCAACACATTATCCGAAGATTAAACGAAGTGGTGTACCATAAGTATTTGAATCATATTTTAAATTTTGTTGTTTTTTGGGGTTTAAATAAATATTCAAATAACTACACGTAGCCGGGATTGCTAGGCTTTTATATAACGCCCCAAATCCATCTATCCCGTCCTTGTGGGGGTCGACCTCATCTACTCAGGTGCGAATTGAAGGATAGAGAGAGAGAGAGAGAGAGAGAGAGAGAGAGAGAGAGAGAGCAACCACGTTCATCTTCAACCTGTTTAGGGAAATTCACAACACCCACAAAGAGAATACACCTGGCAAAAAGAAATAGGCGATAAAGAAGACTCAATTATAGTACCGTACAGTCCTTTGGCATACCTGAAACGATGTGCCATTCGACTTTGACTGAAACTATGACAACAAGAGGATTAACAGGAGAACAATCGCGAGGGTTTAGACATGGGATGAGAGCTTGTTGGACCGTGAATGTTATGAAACTGCTATGTAAGAACAATAAAGATAAAACCAAATACCTACAATGTGGCATGCATGGAGGGGAATTCGAGGGTGTTGATGATGTGGTATA
>NC_087203.1:21584653-21607153 GCF_015104395.2 Macrobrachium nipponense
CTCACGATTTTAGCAAAACAGAATTCACAGCACGTACTAGTAACGATTTAAAATTGTTTTCAAAAATTCGTTCGACATGAAGGCATAACCGCTGGATAACTACCTAGCAAGAGACAAGCGCCATCTGGGAAATTTTCGATGATGGTTTGTTGACATTTTCATAGTGATGGTGCCATTGTCATAAAAACTGCCTCAGTGTTCCATTACTTATGTAGTTTTGGACTTTAGGATGATCACCAGACGAAGAGTATAGTAGTTATTATAGCTATTAGGACTTCCTAAATACCAAGGGGGTCAACTTTCTTTCAATGAAAAGGACGCATATATTAGCTAAGGTAAAATGTGAAGTTCAACATAAAATTTTGTTGATCACTAAGCAAATCAGTTTGTGTACTATAAATGAAAAGAATTACCGTTATGTCTTCGTTACATAATTTTTATTAGAAAATAGGGAGTAAACAGTGTGACAAACAGTGAAATATGAAATATTTGTAGTTTATAACTAACTACTATCATTTTTCCAAAGGAGTAAAACAATAGAACGTGGTGAGACTAATCGCAAAATATCGTATTATAGCTAAAACGATCGATTTTATTTCAAGATTCTTTGGTTTTGAGAGGGGGGGGGGGGGGTGCGAAGGCTGGAAAAGTTATGAGTCAGGACAAGTTAAGAGTCAGGACAAGAGGCAATTATTGAGGGAGAATCAGTCTACTCCAAACTTCCAAAGGGCCTCAATGAATGACTCAGTTTCCTGATAGAGGTCTACTGAACGTAAGGCAAGGAAAGGAACCTGTTAACAATTTTGTTTTAATTACAACAAAAACAGTGCGATCTAACGAGGAGGATAATCACACTTATCCATAAAAATACGACTGAAGAGCATTACTTAATATAATGCCCCCCCTCCTCAACCCCTTCTCTCTCTCTCTCTCTCTCTCTCTCTCTCTCTCTCTCTCTCTCTCTCTCTCTCTCTCTCTCTCTCTGGTGGGGTGGTAATGTTATCACTACAAGGCATTCGTTGAAGCGACCTATAAGTATTTCAAAACTCGCTTCTGATTTGGGTTAATTAACAACTTCCCCTTTTTCGTTTGGTTATAGGACTTTCGTTTGGATCCCATGTCCGGTCAATATGATTTCTCGATGCATCCGTGAGTTTTCCAGAATACTACAGGGACATTACTTTGGTCCACAGACTTTCGGTAAATCAGGTTTCGATAATTGCGCAACTTCACTCCATTACTTGATCTCCTTCCTTTGAATTCAGTGTGGATTAAATGACACCTCTTCTTTTATTCCGGTCAATTTCCCTCCATTAACATAACATAATTCTGTAGCGTTTAGACAGTATTAGACTTATAGTTACATCATAGATGTAAGTATCACAACTTTTGACATTTAATTCTCATAAAATCGAGATTTTACGGTGATTTTATTTGGTTCCGATATAAACATTATTCATACTTTCAATTTAAACGTTAACGGTTTAATTGAAAGTATGAGTCATAATTTTTCATTGGTCTACTCACTTCTCTAACCATCTCTCTCTCTCTCTCTCTCTCTCTCTCTCTCTCTCTCTCTCTCTCTCTCTCTCGATATGTCTAGAATTTTTGCTAACGTGAGGGGAACGAATTATGTGCTAATAACGAAATAAATGAAGAAATGAGAGCATAAGATTGGTAGTGGAAAATCCTGTTTAAAGAATGTGGCAAGTTAAAAATAATCTCCAAACGTGATTAAATTAGTTTCGAGAGAAAATGAGTTCCATGGATTCGGTATAACGAATCTTTCTTTAATTCTTCACCAGTTTAGCGCAAGATTCTTTTCAGGAACCTCGTCCAATTCATAAGGTAAATTAAACAAGAAATTAAACAAGAAATACTTTGCATTCTAAAGAAGCACGCCGAAGATTTCCTTAATTAATGAAGGTGTTAGTGCTTGTGACCCTACAGATCAAAGGGTAAATATCAGCCCACGGCTCTTGATTAGATTAAGTTCCGGTTAGATCCCACCAGAAGCATTTCTCGTAACAATTCATATAGCTGCAGCCAGTGATGTACGAATAGAGGGTGGAAGATGTTGTAATTAAGAAGTGAGTAAGAAGCACGTCCTACTACAAGGGAGTCCTATAGGATCCCACGAGGACCCACACACCATCCCTCTTACCTGGCCGGCTAATCTCCTCACAACAAGTATATCTCTGTGTGCCTAATACGCGTATACAAGAAACAAGGCATACATCATGCATCTTTAGTACATATATAATCGTTCACATTAATGTTGTGTTAAATGTATCATTATTAACATGCATTACCTTGGTAGCATTTTAGCTATATATGTATCATAACTTCATTCGTGCTTGTACATCGATTTATATACATCTTACCATCCTTCAGCAAACACAGAAGATTGTACTATATATAACCTCTGTTTTGTTCGCTTTATCTCAGGAACTAAATTTCTGCTTGTAAGATCTATTGACATAT
This sequence comes from Macrobrachium nipponense, assembly GCF_015104395.2. Classification (NCBI taxonomy): domain Eukaryota; kingdom Metazoa; phylum Arthropoda; class Malacostraca; order Decapoda; family Palaemonidae; genus Macrobrachium; species Macrobrachium nipponense. The sequence goes on from NC_087203.1 coordinate 21,587,138, forward strand.
CTGTTTGTTGTCTGAATAAATCAGTAAGTTTGTAGATGCAGCTTCTTATTCATGCCTTCACTATATTGGTAACCACGAAGATGACCAGCCCAGCCAACCCCAACAATGCCAGTCTCTCCAGCGACACCATTGCTGCCACCTCCATAATGTCTGCCCCCATTCATGCCCTACAACCCAGAAGCTTGGTTTTTCAGGGCAGAGACATTTTCAAGCAAGTCACAGAATGACTCATAGAACTTCAAACCCATTACCTACGAATCACTGAAGGATCAGCTGAAGTCATCCTTCATCATGCCACCCACCCTAAAAGCCATGAAATTCCTGAACAATGTGGGATAGCTATAGGAGATAAGTGGCCATCGTATGCCTTCAAGCAGTTGCAGTGGCTCATGATGCTGCCCGCCGCAGATGGCCAACATGAGTCAACCCAAGACTTTGTGAGAGAGGTCCTCCTCACAGAACTGCCCTGCCAATCAGTGGCAGCCATACCCAATGCCTCCACCATGCCCATCAAAGGATTCCTAAAATTGTTTGATGCAATACACAGCCCACATGACAGCAGAGGCCACCCAACCACTTGTAGCAGCAACAGCACGAAGGTCCCAGCAGTCAACTGACATGGAATCTGACCACGACCCCCATTAAGACTCTAGGTAACTTTTCTCCAACTCCTGAGTTGACATCTGGCAGTGGGCAATGATTTCATGGTCTGTGTAAGCCTTTTGATGATGCCGTTAGCTTCTGGGTTGTAGGCCTTTGTGTTTATTATCTTTCCCCAAACTATCTGCATGGACATGCCATAAGGCAGGTGTGAAGTTGGTCCCCTTGTCACTCGTGATGATCTGTGGGACCTCATGTCTGTTGACCCATCCAATGAGAACTTTCACACAACTCTCCACCACCTGTTGTCGTAACGGTATTGCTTTGGGTCACCTTGTATTTTTGTCGATAAAGGTGCACAAGTATTTGTACCCCTCAGAGTGGGGTAGAGGTCCCACTATGTCGACGTGGATGTGAGCGAGTTGGCAATGTGTCGTGTGGAACTCTTCTATTCCATTCTATCCATACCTTGTGAATATTGAGGTTTGATATGGAAGGCATTCTCGTCTCTTGTCCAGTTTTTTATGTCTTTTTTCATTCTCCACCAGATGTACCACTCTGCTAAAATTCAGGTGGTTGCCTGGCCTGATGGGTGGGAAAAGTTGTGGGTGAGGGTGAAAGCCTCTCTTCTGAGGCCTTCTGACAGTTAGGGGTGAGGTCATCCAGTACTTGTTTCACAGGCGATTGTCATCTCTCCATTGTTGATTGACAGGTCACTCCACGTAAGGGCGAGGTTGTCCCACCACAGTCACGGTAGGTACACATTGTCTCTTTGTGTTAATGCAACTTCATGAAAGTGTCTGCGCCACAGTATTCTTGAACTTTTCAAATACTTGATGGTGCAGGAGTATTCAGCGATTGCTAACCATGTGTCTGCATCTTTGTAAAGGCGTGCACCAAGGGTTGATGGTCTGTTTGAATGATGAACTGCCATCCTTTGAGCATGTGGTGGTAGTGGCAGATGGCTTTGTGGACTGCTAGGAGATCCCTGTCTACTGTGTAGTATTTTTGTTCTTTTGATATCAACTTCTTGCTGAAGAACACCAGTGGACAATGACTCTCATCTGTGTCCTGCTCAAGGACCGAGCCCATTGCAATTTTACTTGTGTAAGTTGTCAATGTGTGGGACCTATGGTCTAGAGGAAATATAAATGTGGTTACAGAGGTTATTGCTTGTTTTGCTTAAAGAAATGCATTATCTTGATCTTCTGACATCTTAATTTTTGGGCTTTCTTTAAAAGCATTTGTAGATTGGATTCATAATTTTAGCAATATTTTGGATAAATCTATGATAATAATTAATCAGTTCTGAAAATACTTATTTTTTGTTTTGGGAAATTGCTATTTGCAGCACCCTTTTGACATCCTTAAGGCATTACCTGAGATTGGGGCTAAATTTGAGGATGTTGTCGACATAAACCAAGCAGAAGGGAAGGTTACCCGAGAGTATGACCATAAGTCTTTGGAAGGTATCCCCTGCGTTCTGAAGGCCAAACCAGCAATAGTTGAACTTGTACATGCCAAAGGGGATGATGATGTGGTCCTTCCTATATCTTCCTTTGCTACTGGAACTTGGAAGTATCCTTCAGCAGGTCTATTTTGGTGAAGCTCTTTGCTCTGTTACTTGGTTAGTTGTCTGCTATGTTTGGCAACTGGTATCTATCTGGTTTTCTTTTGACGTTTAGCTGCTGGTAGTCTCCACATGGCCACCATGTTCTGTTGGGTTTCGGTACCATGTGAAGGGGGATGCCCATGGGTTGGGGGCTTTTTGGCATATTCCTTCATTCTTCATTTCCCTGAATAATTGCTTGGCATAGGCAAGTTTCTCTGGGCTAAAAGTCTGAAGCTTGAGTGGATTGGGGGGCCTTCCATTTCTATATGGTGCTGGATGTTGTGTTTTGCTGGTTTGGTTAAGTCGTGCTGCAGGTCGTTTATGAAAACCTCTTGGTGTTCTTGTAGAAGTCGGAGTATTTCTTGAGGTAGGGTAGCTGCTGCGATGTGACCTGTTTATTGTGGATATGTGGAGGTTGGTGGGTGGGACGGGGCTGAGCCATTCGTGTGGGCTGGCTGGCACAAATGATTTCCATGCCCAGATGTTGATGAGAAATTCTGAGTTTGACCTTCTGTCCCTGACGAAGAAACGTTCATATCTGGAAGAAATACAGCAGTAAGCAGGCACAGATTCTCTTATGAGGCTGTTTGCATTGGGTACTTTATGAGCCGCTGCAACAGCTTGTAGACATGCGATGGCTGCCTGTCTCCTATGGCTGTCCCAACGTTGTTCAGGAATTTCTTGGCTCTTAATGCAGGTGGCATGCTGAAGAATGACTTCTGCTGATGGGGGCTTGAAGTTCTGTAAGCCATCCTGCGACTTGCACAAAATGCTGTCTAGCAGGAATTTAAAGGACAGCATCTGTTTTGCATCTGAGGAATTAATTTTCGTCAATTGAAATATTGGCTCCACCCTGAAGAACCAAGCTTCTGGATGTGGGCATGAATGGAGGCAGGCATATGGAAGCAGCAGTGACGATATTGATGGAAAGGATGGTACCATTGGGGCTGGTGGGTCTGGGCTGGTTATCTCTGTGGTCACCAATGTAGCGAAGGTGTGAGTGAGAAATGCATCTACAAACTTACTGATTTATTCGGACAACAAACAGACAGGTCAATAGCTCTTGTGAGCGGAAATGTAGTGCGTGAAACGATGGGAAGAAAACAGAGGTCATAGTACAATCAACTGTGTTTGTTGAAGGATGGAAAGATGTATATAAATCGATGTACAAGACACGAATGAAGTTATGATACATATAGCTAAAATGCTGACATTGTAATGATTTGGTAATGATGATACTTTTAACATTCCACAAATATAAATGATATGTATTTACTAAAGATGTGAGACGTATGCTGTGTTTCTGTATATGCGTGTTTGGTGCACAGAGGCTTGTTGTGAGATATTAGCCGACCAGGTATTATTATTATTATTATAAAATAGTTTTAACCAGACCACTGAGCTGACTTTCAGCTCTCATAGGGCTGGCCCGAAGGATTAGATAAAATGCCTGGTCTAAGCCAAAGGCCAGGAACCGGTACCAAATAGGTCATGAAGTATAATAAAAAATAAATTATAAAACTGCACAGGGGCACAGACTTTCATACTAGAACTCAAACACTCAATAAATACATTTACTCACGTTTCCATACACACTTATTAAAAAGGTGTATTAAAATTAATAACAGGTCAATAAAATCTTAAAAATTTGATCTAAAATTCATTAATTACTCTGAGGTTTTTTGTGGTTATTATATTTTATTAATTAATCAGATTTCTTTAGAAACGTTAAAAACGGGAACCACTGAAAATGAGAAAGATTCTGACAAAATTTCTTTTATTCTTTTATTACCAAAGGTTGATAGCCTCTGCTGGTCATACCTTGGGCACTCACACAACACGTGTCCGACAGTTTATCAACACCTTGCACTGTGGGCACTCTGGAGCAGGTCACGTGGGCTGCTCATCAAGTGCCCATGTGCCAGACGAGTGTGGCCTATACGTAGACGTGTCAGGATTACTTGTGTGTGTCTCTCTCTCTGATATATGGAGCTCCATTTTTTAACATCAGGTTTTATTTGTTTTAGTTTATTACTTTCTGATTCCTCTCTCCATATATTTTGCCATTTATTTACAATGATTGTTTTTAAATGAGCTATATAGTCACTAATAGGATGTTTATACTTGATCTCATCATGTTGGACTGCCTCCTTGGCTGCTTTATCAGCTTCTTCGTTTCCTTTTATTCCGACATGGGCAGGGATCCAACATATTTCAATATTTTTTTCCCTTATTATATAATTTTATGGAGTAAAAACTTAATCTGTTGCACATATCATTTCTGGGATTGTAACTTTTTAATGGCTTCTATAGCGCTTTCTAGAGTCGCTATAAATCACAAAATTATTAAAGGGGTGTTCTTTGATTATTTCTATGGCCGATGTTATTGCACATAACTCTGCTGTAAATACAGAAGCATCGTTGGGAAGAGAGAACTGGTATGTTTTGTCCTTGGACACTGCAGCATATCCCTCCGTATTCTGATTTGGATCCATCCGTATATACTGCATAATGGGACCTTTTCGGCTTATGTGCTCTATTGTATGTTGTCTATGGTGTTCTGGAGTATACGATAATTTTTTGATAAATATTTTAAGTTAGTGCAAATTTTTATCTTATTCATATTCCATGGAGGCGGTAATTTTACTATTGAAGGTAGTTGTGAATTTTATATTAGTGACTCAAACAGTCTTCTAGCTCTTATTGGGAAAGGAGGTATATGATTGTTAATAAATGTATCGCGCAATTCAAATAGTTTTTTTGTTGGGGAATCACTACACTGAATCTTTAGGGCACTCTTCATTGTCACTAACTCTCTATGGAGAGAGAGAGGTAGTTCACCACATTCAACCTGTAAGAAGAGGTTGGTGATGATCTGAAGGCTCCTGAGCATATTCTAAAGACCTTCATTGTGAACCGAGTCTAATAATTTCAGTGTTTGTGTCTGAGGCCGAGCCGTATATTTCACTGCCATAATCAATGATAGACAGTACAGTTGCTTATATAGCAATGTAAGGTTTGTCTATCTGCTCCCCATGTAGTGCTTGATAATTTTCTAATTAGATTTTAAAAAGCTTTTTTGCATTTTGATTTCACGTATGCTATGTGGGCTTTCCAGTTTAAATGAGTGTCAAGTACTAATCCTAAGAATTTTGCAGTTTGGCCAATTGGTATATTATGACTCTGATTTTCAATCTATTTCTTCATTTTTCATCCACCTTTTATCTTTGTAGAAAGCGACTGCTTGTGTCTTATGTATGGCTAATTTAAATCCTACGATGATGTCCATTCATCTATTTTTTTCTTATAGTTTTGTTAATAATACGTTCTGCATGTTTAATGCGAGACGCTGAATAATAGATGGCAAAATCATCCATATAAAGGTTGCTTTTAATTCCAGTAGGTAAAGTTTTACTAATATCATTTATTGCAAGGGTAAATAGTGTGCCACTAAAGGACACTTCCCTGTGGAACACCATTTTCAAGTGGAAATGTTCTGGACAATGCATCATCATTCTCACTTGAAAACTGCGTTTTTGTCAGAAAGTTTTTGGATGAATTTGGGGTAAATGTCCACGGATGTTTTGTTATTTTGTGTAAAGTAATATAGGATACCTCCATGTAGTATCATAAGCCTTTTCAACGTCAAAAAAGACAGCTACAGTTACCTGTTTTCGTTCAAATCTCTGCGTATATGGTCTTGTCTAGAAAAGAGAGAGAATCTAATGTAGACCTGTTACATTGCGACCCGAATTGAGTAGGAGTCAAAATTTTATTTTCTCGAATGTGCCACGTTAGTCGAGCATTCACCATTTTTCAAGTAATTTACATAAGCAACTTGTTAGAGATCTTGGTCTGTAATTGTTAACATTGCTTGGATCCTTTCCAGGTTTGGGGATAGGAATGATTATAGCTTTACGCCATTCATCAGGAAACAAATTCCGAAGCCATAAATGATTATAAAATTGTAATAAGTATGACTTTGCCAAAGGTGCTAAGTAGCATAGCATCTCAAAACAAATATTATCACCTCCAGGAGCAGATTTATTACTGTTCGAGAGAGCATATTCCAATTCTTCCATATCAAATTTTCTATTATAATATATATCTTCCCTTGTTTCAAAATTTATTGTTATTAATTCTATACTATTTTTTCTTTGTACGAAAGTGTTCATCCAAATTCTTATCACTACTTAACATTTGCTAAGTTTTCTCCTATTATATTGCTTATTTTCTTTTGGATTAAGTATTCTCTTCCCACTTTTAATATCGCATGTCTAGGTGGTTTAATATGGGTACCATTTATTTTTCTGAATTTTTTCCATATTTTTTTGTGTATGGGAGTATTATTTGAGAGATCTGATACGTTATTTCCTCCAAGAAATTATTCTTCCTTGAATTACTTCCTTTTAAATTTTGCAGATATTTTGTTATATACAGGTTTTAAAGTATCATTTCTAGCAATAATATAGTCATTTTTTTGCAAAGTTCCTTCTAATATTGGAAATTTTGTATTTATTTTAGCGAATTTTTTATTCAAATTATCTAATCGTCTCCCTATTGAGTGTTTTGTTTACTAACTCTGTTAGCCTATCGAACCACCATGGGAACTTTTGTGTTTTGTTGGATGGGGTTTGGTCTTTGGTATTGATTTATCTGCAGCATTTTTTGAATGAAACCAACTACAAATTTATTAGTTTTTCATTGTGGTCTTTGAAATATTCAAATGGTGGGGATATTTTTTAGTATGCTTTTTTATATTGTTCCCAATCTGCTTTAAAAATGTTATAATGAGGAACATGTTTTACAGGACTATTATGCATAAGGAAACCAATATAGGAAAATGATCACTGGTGTGCAAGTCATCAACTGATTCCAATCCAATCTGTCAACTATGCTTGTTGAACATATAGTTAAGTCCCACCGAGGATAAGTCCCATGTGTTCTTGAAAATATGTGGGATATTTTCATCATCATTTATACAGCAAATGTCGTTTGAATCAATTAAATCTTCTATTTACTCCCTGCTTTATTTGAGTTTGTGCAATTACAGTCCCATATTGGGCTATGAGCATTAAAATCGCCTAGTATTAATGTATTGGTTCCTTTGTATTGTTTAATAAATCTTTAAGTTTATCAATGTCATAGTTTTTTATTGGTTGGTTTGTATAAATTATAAATCACATAATTATAATTTTTAATTTGTATTTTAATACTTGATATTTGCAAGTCAGTAAAGTTTATAAGTACTTTGTCATAACATACTTTGTTATGCACATATATAGCAGTACCTAGATTTCCTTCTTCTCTCTCTAGATGCAGATACTAAGGTATATTACCTATAGTTGTTATTGTTTTATATTGACATGCTGCAAACATATTACCATAGGTTTCATATTCCTTAAGTAATCGTTGCAATTTCTCCGAAATGTAATCTGGTCTGGAGGCCATTTACGTTCCATTGTATAATGTAATTGTTGAAAATATTATAGTGTGCTATTTTCTCTTTGTGGATCATCAATTTGCATTTTCTCTAAGAAAATTTTACTTACGACATTTATTTGTTTTTCTTTATAAGATATTAGATGTCCAATGCACAGACAGCCGTTTTCCCTGAGTGTCCAAACTAGTATTCTCTCTACTTCTACATTTATAAAAATAAAAATTTTTATTGTGTTCGTTAAACTGTCTTTTGTTATATTTCTATTTTTGTTGCATAAATCTATGAAACATTTATTACATCCACATGTGTTTTTTGTGTGGTGTTTCTTTTTTTCATTTGCTTTTGCTGCTCCTATTATTGGTGATGAAGTAATCTCTTCTCCCATCCCATCGTAATTATTTTTGTCTATGGTTTGTTCCTGAGTTGTTTCTTTGATGTTTCTGGGTTGTTGCTTCCATTGGATTTATTACTATTTTAGGAGACAATGGGATATTCTTACTTCTTGGTTTTTGCTCTTTCGTTGGGTAGTTAGTCTTTGCTTTTACAGACAATTCTCTAATGATTGTTGGTTTTTTGGTTTTGGCGGAGTCCTCTCCAGGGGCCTCTTTTATCTTCAGTTTCTAGTTTCATTATAACTTTCTTCTAACATTTCAGTGATACATATATCATCTTGAGATTCTATTTCTTTAATATCTCAAAAGAATTTGAACAAATATCTGTGCATGTTTCTTTTGGTTTTTTGCTAAACTGTTCTCTTTATGCAGCAGAGTGATTATTTTTCTTCCGTTTTTTCTGTAGGGTTTTAATATTCTTATCCTTTTCCATTTTTGTCTCATTGTTTGAAATTATAGTAGAAAACGTTTGTTTCCTAGCAGATCATACATTCCTCTGACTTTTAATTCTAACTTGGCTTCCTTTATGGGTATTCCTGTTCTTTCTTGAAGTAATTTTAATTCTGTGTTGTATATATAATACCTACACTCTTTAGATCTTGCATGGTGATTTTGCCCACAGTTCACACACTTTGGTTCACCGTACTTCCACTGTGTGGAATGTTTCGTCAGATCCACAGTATGCACATACCGCTGTATTACGGCAGTTTTTCTTTGTATGTCCATATTTACTACAGTTTTGGCACTGTAGTGGTTTTGGAACGTACGGTCTTAGTTCTCTGCTTTGGCCCATAATTTTAATATTTAAAGGTAATTCTTGGCCGTCAAATTTTATTTTTGGTATTCTGAGAGTTTTTCCGTTATTTCTTCTACTGTTTATGTTGTAAATTTCGCAATCTTGGACATTATTATATCTCTTTTTATGGGAATCTAGCAATAAATTTTTTTTCTAACGGTTTCTTCATCATCAGGGAGTACAATGGTACCCTGTACACTGTTCATGTTATCATGTTTTTTAATATGTACATTTATATTGTCAATATTTTTTATTGTTAAGTAACCTTTTCCGATTGGCTTCTAGTTGTGGTTTCAATTAACCACGTTTGGTCTTTTATTAGTCTGAATGACATTTTCTGCGTTGAATGTCGATTCAACAAAACGTTTTCCAGTTTCAATGCAGATCTGTTTTCGGTTTCCATAGTAGGAATCTTGACAACTTCCACTACCAAAGAGGGAGTCGAAATGGGTCAAGGTTGGATCAACACGATATCTGTTTTTTCTTGTTGGTCTATATGGTAACCAAGTTTTGATACCTTCCTGCTCTTCTCTAACTGGGGTGTCTTGGGGATAGTCCTTGCCATGCCAGAAGTCATAAGTGGGGTTTGGTGTATTTTCCATAGAATAATAATATATATTTTCGTCCAGGATGAGGTCCTCTCACCAGGGAGGCCCAACTGGGGGAGGAGCAATTTTGTTACATAGTGGTAACTGCTCTGGGATCCTCACCTGGATATACGCCATACCCACAGTGCCTTAAGGGTCGTCAGTCCCAAAGAGATCGGACCCAGCACTGTGGGCATGGCTTGACATAAAAACCAAAATTTCCCCTCGTTCAATCACGTCAGGTACTCTAGTTTTACGGGTGGAGTGGCATGCCGTCCAACTCCACCCTCCATCAAGTTAAAAGAGCATCAATTCAATAGTCCAAATCTATGCCAAGGTCGTCAACGAAAGAAGAAGGAGGGAAATGGGAAAATTTAAGAGAGGAGGAGTAAAGGAGTTAAAGGTCCTATGATCAGTTGGATCCACAGCATAGAGCGTAGGCATAAATGGGCATACTCTCTCTGCAGTGGATCCCTAAGCCCCCCACCTCGTCAAGGAGTTGGGATCCGGGGGCCGACCAGGTAAGATGGATGGTGTGTGGGTCCGCGTGGGACCCTGCAATATCATTTGCAATGAAATGGGTCACTGACTGAACACTTTTTAAAAAAAAATTTATCCTAATAAAAAGTTGGAGTATTTACTCTCACCTTTTTCTACCTTCAAGAAAATTATATCCTTTAAGTAATACTCGCGTGTTGTAAAAAGTTTTTTTGTTTCAAATAAATAAATGAAGATCAACTTGATAACGGGCATCATCGAAAGATTGGAACCCTTCCAGAGTTACAGCCACTTCAGAAAGTTTATATTGTTCTATATTTCATGCCCTGGTACTTTCTTCAATTAGAGAGTACATTTTCTTCCCAAGTTTCCTGGCGAGAGTTACTGATGAGTGAATTTGACTTCCTTTTTTGTAGAAAAAAATAAAGAATCTTCCTACTTTCTTCAACAAAACTTTGAGGGCATATGGCGTGGATTTTTTATGAGAACAGTCCGCCCAATATTTTTTCGGAAAGGAGTCATCATGTGGTGGGTAAAAATTGGGTCATTCCGTCGCGTTTATTTGTTTTTGAGTAAAATTCCTCTAATACATTTGTCAGGGGGGAAAAGTTTCTTTAATCTTCGAATCATGGAAGTCATTCCATGGCAAAGGGGCTTTGGCTGCTGTCATTTATATACAAAATTATAAGATATAAAATTAAAAGTACAAATTTGGCTCTCTCTCTCTCTCTCTCTCTCTCTCTCTCTCTCTCTCATCTCCTCTCTCTCTCTCATCTCCTCTCTCTCTCTTCTTAGGAAATCTTTATATTCCATAAACAAATTGAATTTGACTAAGCGCTGATATTTGATACCGTTTTAGGTTCATATTACATTTTATTAACCGCTTATGTATCTATTTATTCCCTAAACTTAAGGAAAATATCACTAACAGCATCTGCATTTTATGGAAAGGGGTTTTTGGAGAGCTGATCCTCTTATTTCTTTCCTATAATGTTAACAAAAACGTCCATCTATTTGTCTTTTACAGGATATTTGGTGACTTTTCAACATTTAACAAAGTGTTATTAAAAGAATAATTTTCTTTATGTCTCAGGAATATTTATATGATATCATAATCTGATTCTAAAAAATGGAACTTATAATGTTATCCTGTAACCTACTGAGGTATTTATGATTCGTTCTATTTCAATCAGGGCTCGGGATTTATTCAGAGGCAAGGTTTCTGTATTTTTATTCATTGATATTGTCCAAATATACTGAATTATATTAGGGAAATGAAGCGTCTAATCACTTATCAGGGGCAATCTCATTTCGGCCTGATGTATTATGGCCACCACCTCTCATTAAATTCGCCATTAATATGAATAGGCCCGATGATCATTCTCGTCCGTATCTAATTTAACACAGCTTTGGTCGGATAAACATAATTTTATATTCCTAACTAAACCTGTAATGTATGTAATATATGTGGCATCACTGATTATATAATGCTTTACCTCTAAATGTTTTGGAAAAGCTGTTTTCATTTCGCCTGTTACATGAAATGAATAAATGAATAAATGCGTGTATTGTTATAGAGCTGTTATAGATGCTTGTATCCATATTTATACATACATATTTTTGCATGTGAATTGACAAACTAATTTTCGGAAGTAAGTTTTTTTATTCGTAAAGGGGATTAACCTTACGGACAAATATGACAACTTTTTTTTAAATGCTCTCTCTCTCTCTCTCGTAGTAGCCATCTTGCTTGGTGAGACGTTCCTGCGCGAAAGTCAGATTAATCAACAGATATCACAAGTTTAACATACGTCTAGAATTTGAGAAATATCTAGAAGTGTTCGTGAACTATCGGAATAAGATTAGTGTGAAAATAGTAGGATAAGCGTCTTCTAAGTTAGTTTATCAAGTGAAATACTGTAAATCAGAACAAGATGTCAGTAAGTTCCAACTTGCGGGAAAAAATGGCGAGATTTAGCTTGCTTGGCAAATTCGCAATACGATGAGGTAGCAGGAAGGGAACTGGCATTTCTCATCTATGAGATCAGCAACAGTCCTAACCAAAAAGATACAAAAGCATTCATAGATATATTAGAAGGATATCCTTCAACTGGAACCAATCAAACTGGAACATCAACTTGAAAACATCTTTGAATAATTGAAGAAGTTCCAAATAAAATCCAAGTGGTCAAGAGACTCACAAAGAAAATATACATAAACCAACATATTCCGACAAAGAAAATGAATAAGGTGAACCTTGTGAATATCCTAATTGATGCATTAGAAAACGAATGCCAAAAGCATGTAAACTGTGTAAGGTGTGGTATAGCAATAGTTAATCCACAAAACCTAATCAGAAAATGTGCTGCATGCAACATTCCGCCCATCCACATGTGCTGAGTGTAATGCAAGATATGAGAAAAGACACAAGAATTTTGCTCAACATGTCTACCATGGATAGACAATGTTATTAAATCAAGATTGAATGTACAAATAGTTGAGGATGAAGAAGAAGAGGAAGAGGAAGAAGAAGAAGAAGAAGAGGAAACGGAAGAGAAGTAAACAAAACTGAATGACAGAAAAAGATAAGGAAAACAAAGAAACAAGATAAAAGTATGGATGCAGAGATACTCATTGATACTACATATGAGGCTATAAGCAGCATACCTACGAAGAAATAAATTACGATATGACAACACAAAAGAAAATCCCGAAGAGGCTCTACCCAGATCTACACAATGACGGGAAAGAGGAAAAAATATACAAAAAAGACAAAGTCTGCAACCTTTTGAAAAGAGGGAATTGCAGATTTGGAGAAAAATGCTACTACAACATCCTAAGGTATGTCACAACTATGAAATATATAGTAAATGTGCATACTAGATGGCTATGATGGATGATTGCAGAGATCTACATCCAAAAAAATATGCAAAAACCTAAAAGAAGGAAAAGGATGTAAGTTCGACAAAAAAATGTAAATATATGCACCCTGTAGCCATGAAACATAATCAAATAAATAACCAATCAAGTAGTAAAATCCAAAATAAGAAAGAAACAAATAAAGAGAGGAATGAAGAATTATCGGGTAAAAGCAAAAAGCAAGCCATCAACGAGATATGCAGAGATGTCAGCAAAAATTTCAAAGCATCAGCTCCAAAATTCTACTCAAGAGATAATAACTGTATTTATTATGCAAGAGGATATTGCGAAACGGAGAAAATTGCAGATTCAGACACAAAATGAATAATTATTATGAAGGAAGATCAAATATTATGGAAAAGTTGGATTTTTTTAATGTCAGAATTTCTGGGAAATGAAAAAACGAACAACATACCAGAACAGGAAAGAGACATGGGAAAATCCTTATTACTACCAATATTAATGAAGGAGAAAACACGCAAACCATCATAGTGATGAATGCGCAGGGTTTAGTTACGAGTAACTCAAAAAGAAAAATAGAGTACTTAGAAAGAACTAACCCAATTGAAAAGAAAATAGATATAATGAATAGTAATTGAAACTGGTATTCCCCAAGAGACTGGGTAATGATGATCAAATAAAAGGGTTCCAAACTTATAGATCAATATGGAAAAATAGGAATCAAGGGGGAACCGCAATATTGGGAAAGGGAAAACAAAAAACAAGGAAAAATATATGAGAAATATAGTAACTCAAAAAGAATGTGCAACAAATTAATAGCGGAACCCGGGGGGGGGTAGAATTTGAATCTGAAAAATTAATGAACATAGTAATATATAGACCTCCTAATACTAAGAGTTTGATTATAATAGAAAAATTGGATGATATATGTAGAAATCCCAAGGACTGGACTATTCTCCTATCTGGAGACTTCAACTTTCCTTTCGTAGACTGGAAAGAACGAATAGGAGATTGTGGATGTACTTATACATACAAAAAAGAGAGTAATAGTGCATTGAAGATAAGAGGCAATTCGAAAAGCTATTAGATATGCTACTAGAATACAACATTCAACAAATAAATCACCTGCCAACAAGAAAGGAAAATACTTTAGACCTAGTATTTATGAACGAGATGAATTATGTTAAAGAAATAATAGTTTATAATGCGAGTATTTCATACCATAATGTCATAGAATTAACAGTCCATTCCAAAGCAAGTGAAAACAGAGATAAGCAAGAAATGAAAAAAGTGGGATGGATATGGAAAATACAACTTCTACAGTAAAAATAAAATGGTCAGAAATAAATGAAGAATTAAACAAAGATTGGGATAACATTTTCGTAAGTGATGACATAAGGGTAAATACTGGAGATATTATATTATTAGAGAAAATAGTGGATAAATATATACCGAAGAAGAAAAGTAAACATCAGTCATGCATACCAAGAGACAGAAGGATCTTGTTCCAGAAAATCAGAAAGTGAAAAAAGGTCTTGCAAAAGAAAAAAAATGTATGGAAAGTTATAGAACTAAAAAAGTAAGATAGAAAATGGAGAAAACAAAGATTATACAATCAAAAAGACTGAAAAAACAAAAACGGGACTTGGAAGAAAAAACCCTAATAAATATCAAGCAAAACCCCAACTATTATACTCATACACGAAAAAGATGAATAAAAGAAGAATAGAAATAGGCCCTCTAAGAATTGAAGGGAGATTAACGAATGAAAAAAGGAAATTTGCAACATATTGGCAGAACAATATAAGAGAAGAATTTACCCCTAGAATAGATAATGAAGATAATGATATAGAAGTAAGGGATGAAAATAGTGAATATTTAGCTGACATAGATATTAATGAAGCTGATATTGTGCAGGCTATTAATGAAATTAAAAATGGAGCTGCTGCATGGGCCTGATGGAGTGCCTGCTATTTTGTTAAAGAAAGTAGTTCATTCTATCGCAAAGCCACTTGCAATATTATTAAGACAAAGTGTAGATACAGGCAAGATTTATGATGAGCACAAATTAGCATATATACCCCTACTTTCAAAGTGGATCAAGACTAGAGGCAAGTAATTATAGGCCTGTGAGTCTAACATCACATATTATGAAAGTGTATGAAAGGGTAATGAAGAAAACTATTATGAAACATTTAATAAAAATAATTTGTTTAATAAAGGACAACATGGTTTCGTACCCGGAAAAAGTACACAAACCCAACTGTTTAGTCCACCGTGAGAACATATTCAAAAATATGAAAAGCGGAAATGAAACAGATGTGGTTTATCTAGACTTTGCAAAAGCTTTTGACAAAGTAGACCATAATATATTACGAAGAAAATTAGAAAACACTATCGTGGATAAAGTAGGAAATGGTTCAAAGAATTTTTAAACAACAGAAAACAGATAGTTATTGCAAACGACGAGAAATCGGATGAAGCCAAGGTAATATCCGGTGTGCCACAAGGTACGGTGTTAGCTGCAATACTGTTTGTTATTATGATTGAAGACATAGACAGTAATGTTAGGATTCGGTAGTGAGTAGTTTTGCAGATGACACAAGAATAAGTAGAGAAATTACTTGTGATGAAGATAGGAACGCTCTACAAAGAGACCTTAACAAAGTATATGATTGGGCAGAGGTAAATAGGATGGTATTTAACTCTGATAAATTTGAATCAATAAATTATGGAGACAGAGAAAGAAAGCTATATGCATATAGGGGACCTAATAATGAGACAATCACAAATAAGGAAGCAGTTAAAGACCTTGGTGTGATGATGAATAGGAACATGTTATGCAATGATCAATAGCAATTCTGTTGCAAATGTAAAGCAAAAATGGGAATGTTGTTACGGCACTTCAAAACAAGAAAAGCTGAACACATGATTATGCTTTATAAAACATATGTTCGTAGTCCCACTTGATATTGCAATATGATATGGGTACCCCACACTATCAAAAGGATATTTGCACAAATAGAGTGTACAAAGGTCCTTTACAGCTAGAATAGAAGAATTTAAAGAACTTGACTACTGGGAAAGACTACAAACCTTAAAATTATATAGTCTAGAAAGGAGAAGAGAACGCTACATGATAATTCAGGCATGGAAACAGATAGAAGGAATAGCAGAAAATATCATGGAACTAAAAATATCAGAAAGAGCAAGCAGAGGTAGATTAATATGCCCAAAACTATACCAGGAAAAATAAGGAAAGCACAAAGGACATTAATCCACTACGCACCAGCATCGATAATGCTAGATGTGTTTAAGAATAAGCTCGACAAATATCTAAACTGCATCCCAGACCATCCAAGATTGGAAGATGCAAAATATACCGGAAGATGTACTAGCAAACTCTCTGGTAGACATTAGAGGTGCCTCACACTGAGGGACCTGGGGCAACCCGAACGAACTGTAAGGTCTGTAAGGTAAGATCGTTTAATGAAGGCTTTATCACCAGCGAAGATTTTCATAGTAACATGGTGATACAAGGTCACAAATATTCTTACCCTCACACATTCTTACACGCACATTCATACATTGAACTGCCGGTCCAATTTATCCTGTGAGAGTTTTTCACTTGAATGTTAGCCCAGTTTTGACAGAATACTTATGGTGTTCAATTCTTACTTCCATATCCTTGCTAGATTGGCCGATAGGCTAAGGCAGTCTAAATAAGGAATTTTATATATGTTGTTGCTTTTCTTGGGGCCATTTTTTATTAGCATTCCTTTTAGTGTGTTATTATAAGAAAATACAAGATTGCTTTCTATAACTATTTTCATTATATCTATCTTTTTTTCATACCTGGAGCGATATTAGTGACCTGACTTATTATTATTGTGCATTAATGAATGTGATTATTGTGTTTTTATTTGTGTATCACTTGTGAATATTTATGAAAGAAGAATCCCCAGCCTTCAGCAGAACCTCCTCAGCGCCAAGATTCAATCAGCAGGTAACCTCTTGACTGTAACATTGCATATCAAACCTGAGGCTTTGATCCAATTCTATCCAGATTGTAAGGTCTCATCGCGCCAGCTAATCTTCCTGCATCGAGTGCCAAGATGGCCCTCTCACATAGAAGTAATTCACGAATCTCGTCAATATTACAACTTTTGGCTGTGAGTCGTTTCCCAGTGGGGTATAATGAGTCGATATTAAATGACGACTGTTGTCTAATATGTATGCAGATTTTTTTTTCATTAGAATTCAACTTTTTTGGCTTATTTGTACGGTACGTGTTTTAATCACGGAATGACAAAGTAATTTTTAGATGTTTTATACGATTTCCTTGTGAACAGTTTGATTATTCATGGATTAACAGATCTTTCATCTTACCTTTGTCTTCAAAAAAATGTTATGAAATGAATCATAATCTTTTAGGAAATCTTGATAAATCGTAGGTGGTTCACTCCCCCAAACACAAATGCTGAAACTTGGTATATTAGCTTCTATATATACGTCAATATCTTGAAAGAACGGTGCACGAGGTTGGTGAAATCCAATATTCCTGTGACGTCACTCAAAATATCGCTATTTGTCACTCTGGAAGCGATAGGGTTGTTGCTTCCTGGGCGCTTTGTATGCTTTCCCTACTTGACTTACGGCTTAACTCGTCATCTTTAACTATATTTTCATTTACTTATTCCGGTAATGAAAACTTGCGTTTTCCACTGTTTGCGTGTATCTTCACTTTCTTAAAAAATAAAAAGGAAGCCATACTAAAACCTCATTGCAAATTACTCAAATAAAAAAACAACATAATCTTAATTTTTTCAGTAACGATAGATTAAGCAAATCTGACAACATGCATGTAACTCAAAAAGTAAACTCATTCATTTTCTATGAGATTCGGGGCCTCTGTAACACGGTTTTTTTTCGCATTAACATTTAGAATCTATGCATTTCATAAATATAACGCATATTACAGAATACACATTATATCTTACACAGTAAATTTTGACTGTATTTTGCTTTACGTAGGTTGAAATAAATTTGGTACTTATAATGAAAAACAAAAAAAAAAGGTGACCCTTTTTTTTTTTGAAGACTTACTCAGAGAAAAAAGGTTTCAAACGCTATGTAACCTTCTCGATGGATGATTGGCTATACATAACGAAGGCTAGACCTCTGGCAACAATGACATACACATTTGAATACAAGCAAAGCAGTACACCTTTATGAAATCTGAAACCTCTCCACTGATAATTGTCATAATGAACAAACCAACAAAATATGTTAATAAATACAAAAACACTTCGATTATTAGTCTAACTCCCAAAAAAAAAAAAAGTTTTCCTAAGAAATTACAGTCTACCTTTATAGGTCACAATTCAGATTAGAGACAAGATGTAGGGAAACAGTTGGTAATTTTCCAAAACCATAGTAGACAAGCTTGATTTGATAACTTGCTATATACCAATGTCGAAGCAATTTTTATTTATTGGCTATCTACCTATTTACTGATCGGCCGGTACCGTATTTTGGCTTTAAACCTTCACCAATATTATCGTCAGAATGATGACTTCATGAGGCTCTACCCACTTTGGCCTCGTTATAATTCAGGATAAAGAAGTGCTCAAATGATTCTCAAGGATCCAAGCAGTTGGCCTAAACGTTTTAATTCAAGTATATTACTGCTATTACTACTGGTTTGCGGCACTACTGCTACATTAGAATTACTACGCCTAGCACAGATACCCCACCCACACCTATGTATCGTTATGCCATTCATAAAGTCTTGACTGCTATGGGTTTCAGAGCCGATGGAACAAGGTGAATGAGTTTCTGTCTGGTGGTTGGGCGGGGCAACATTTCATCAAACGATGTTTACCTTGCTTACATAATGAATGTTTTCGACTCTTGGCTTGTAATCATTGGCCATGGCATCGGCTAGATAATTTTTACTCTATAAAAAAAAAAAAAATCAAAACTATCCAGTTTAGGTTATTGATATTGCTGACAAAATTTGTGTGTGGTTGTAAAATATACATATGTCAACTTTCAGCTACATCCGATGCTTTGAGGAGCAAAGTCCAAAAAACCGTGTTACAGAGGCCCTGAATCTCATAGTAGAAACTAAATTGATCCGACTTCACTCAGAGACGGTTTGACACAATCTCGGCGTGGATTCGATAAGACGTTATTGATGATTGAGTCGGACATTTCAATAGCACAGTGGAGCCTGCCAAGAGGCACTTCACTTTTATCCTGTCTCTTACTTAAAATATACTATAAATATGTGCCGAGATCATACATACCCTGAACGGTTGTCAAGCAGGTGCCAAAAAGCATCAACACTTCGTACTGTATTGTATATATTAGGACGGTGTCATGTAGACAGGATCTGAATTTCAAGTTTTTATGTAATAGAATCAAATGTTTCTCTATAAAAAACATACTTTTTACTATTAAAGGATCATTGAGAGAGAGAGAGAGAGAGAATGGTTACATATATCGCGTTTCTTATGGTAACACCTTTGTATGGGAAGAAAGCTTGCGCACATGAATAAATAAATAAGTAAATTAGTTAATATACATACACACACACATACTATATATGTGTGTATGTGTGTGTGTGTCTGTTACAGGGAATATGTGAAATCAGGGTTTCCAGAAATCTCTAGGGAATATGTGAAATGACCAATTCGCTTAGGAACATTTGAACCTCGAGGGCTAGTACTAAACACTGAAACACTGACTCATCTACAATGTTTCGCCGTGTTTAGTACTAGTCCCTATTGAGTCAAATATATTTTACAGTGTTAGTACTAGCCCCTGTTGAGTCAAATATATTTTACAGTGCTTAGTACTAGCCCCTATTGAGTCAAATATATTTTACAGTGTTTAGTACTAGCCCCTATTGAGTCAAATATATTTTTACAGTGCTTAGTACTAGCCCCTATTGAGTCAAAATATATTTTATAGTGCTTAGTACTAGCCCCTATTGAGTCAAATATATTTTACAGTGCTTAGTACTAGTAGCCCCTATTGAGTCAAATATATTTTTATAGTGCTTAGTACTAGCCCCTATTGAGTCAAATATATTTTATAGTGCTTAGTACTAGCCCCTGTTGAGTCAAATATATTTTATAGTGCTTAGTACTAGCCCCTATTGAGTCAAATATATTTTACAGTGTTTAGTACTAGCCCCTATT
>NC_087203.1:21611581-21632011 GCF_015104395.2 Macrobrachium nipponense
CGTCTTTTGTACATTCACATAGGTCCCTCGACCACTTGTGGAGCAAATATATTTGTGCACGTTGAATGTAAACAACGGACTAAGCAGTCTTTGTATCTGAACAGAGAACCAATGGTAACCGAGTTCTTAAGGTACGTGTAATCGGTAGATTAAAATGTAGCTAGAACTGGATTCCTCTAGTGAGACTAACCTAATGTGTGTGTACACCACCATAATTTGTTTTCCCTGGAGATTCTATAGTGTGGCGGTACATTTTTCTAGCGTGACTGCCCTACCGTTATTGTACACTGA
Organism: Macrobrachium nipponense; assembly: GCF_015104395.2. NCBI lineage: Eukaryota > Metazoa > Arthropoda > Malacostraca > Decapoda > Palaemonidae > Macrobrachium > Macrobrachium nipponense. Next base: position 21,611,873 of record NC_087203.1, read on the forward strand.
GTGCGTTTGACCATTAAGTTACAGTCAGACTTGAGAGACTCGGTGGTGACTGGTGAGATGTCACGGTAGAGGCACCTAGTTTGACCCAGTGCAACAGCCAAGTCAACTATTTTAAGAAGGGCCGTATAAATAGTGGAAAAATCCGATGGTGGGCAACTGATGTATGTGGCACATGCGCATAGATAGCACGTGAATTGCTAACGTTTCCGATATTGTTGGTTTCTTCTGAAAAATATAAAACTATTTCTTCAATAATGTAAATGATTGTTTATATAAACAAAGAACCCTCGCCCTTTCTTATATAAATAATAAACATGCCGATTTCTATCGATAATATACCATCAGATGTACACAAAAGACAAGTTTATATCAAACAGTCTAACCAGAGTAAACACAAATCAACGATGAGATTTCAATGATTATGAATTATCTCATCATTATGACCCAGTCTACCGTAAGACCTATACTCACAAAATGTTCACATCCCAAGATTCTCATATAATTAAGTCTTTACGTACAGTTCGTTGCATGCTGATTAATATAACATTATTATCAAAACAAAGTTCGTAAACTAACAAATAACCTTTAATACTGTTTACCGCTAGAACATGAAGCAAGGTCAGTGAAGATAGGCCTATGCTACTGGTTCGCCAATATTTCATTTTACTGGCCTTGTGTTACACACACATTAATTACATTTGTCAAAATTATTCTTTACTGTAACTTCATTAATTCATTCAATCTAAATATCATTCCAATATCCGACAATAAAAAAAAAAAACATGCATGTCTAGCTAGCCTTTTATGCCATAAGTATGTCATCAACACTGGGCTGGGACTAAATGGAATTTCAAACTTTGGTTCGAACAGTTAATTGACTAATTAGTACCGAAAGTGCCCAATCACTGGGCTTTTATAATAATTTGTATAACAAAGAAAAAAAAACATGTAAATATGCAAAGTATTTAAACAAAAAAACCACAATGCGATTGCCATCATGCCATGCATGAGCTGAAATTTCGTCCCTTCCAGCCAATACTTCACAGAAGCTCTTCTATTCCCCTTCCCAAGCCTCATAGTCAGTCTTATATCATGTTAATGGGCTCGTTCATGATCTGTTTTAAGTAGGCATGAGGGTTCTTTGTATAAGAATTCAGAAGTAATACTGAAAGAATAGTTTGCATCTTTATCATAGTAAGCCTATAATATCGGAAACATTAATTTCGGCCAATCGAGAGCTATATAGCTATGCGCATACCACTTCTACCTAAAACTTGCGACGTTGTGTGGAAATATGGAACGAAATATATTATACCCATTCTCAGGTGTTTCCATCGACACCTGTCCTAGGGCAAAATGTGCTAAATATGGAGAATAATCGTATCATAAGAGAAAAACCTTTATTGGGAAGTGACAAACTCCTCTCCTCGAGGAATGTCATATGGCGCGAGTTCTGTTGCGTTAAAGAAGTACCGAGATAATGATGTGTGAGACGTGAATATTGCCAAACAAAAGTTGTGCATAACGAGAATGAGATTAAGAAAGAATAATTTTTAAGAATTTTAGGTTAACGGTTTAGTAAATGTTCCTAGTTTAAAGCTAAGCCAAACTAGGTTAGGTCTAATGCACGAGACTAGGTTTTAAAAGCACATTGCAGGAACAACTGAAAATGTATCCTTTTAGCTTAGATATTAAGTTGAAATCGAATGAATGTATTTAGTGGTTATCAGGGCACTACTGTGCATTTCAGGGCGTGTCTAATCGATTTTCGTCGATAAAATCTTACCAAAGCATCGGATATAGATTGTATTTTGGAAATAGCTATTTGAAGCCACAGTCTAATTGGCAAAAATATGCAGCGATGTGTAATGTTGATAAATAAGGCTCTTTACAGAGTAGTATGACGTACTTTACTAGACTCAGATGTTGGTAGTAACAGTAGTCACTAACTCACACTCAAAAGTAAAAACAACTACTAGGGAATAGACATCAAATGAGACTATTAATAGTGCTAAGACAGTATTCATGGGCCGCAACTCACGTTTAAACTTGAAAATATGGCACACCAAGTCTGTGTGAAAACAGTTGTTACCCTGGGAGTTTCAAGGATACGTAAAGTATCGTTCAGGTACCCACGAAATTTGCCACACTGTCGTAAGGTCTGAATGGGTAAAGACCAGTATTTAGCCAATGAATAAAAAAAATATTATATAACATAGTACTTTGTTTCCCCTATGCCACGGCCATGTAAAGTATTCATAATGATATTATTAATCATTATGATAATAATCACATAAATATCCATTACAGTTATTATCATTTTTCTTATTAGCATAATCATCATTTTTTTTTATTATTCATACTCCGACCTTAGGGAAGAGGATGATAGAATATGCACAAATACGTATGCCGTATACATATGAATCCTGGGTACATACATAAATGTACATACGCATAATACACACACACACATATATCTATATATATATATATATATATATATATATATATATATATATATATATATATATATATATAGATATATGTATGTGTGTGTGTGTGTGTGTGTAAATGGTCGTTGCAGCTAGTCAGTGAGGTAGTCTATCAGTCAAAAAAATTTGGCCATTGTTTTTATTCTTGTTCTGAAAAAGTTAGAAAGGCCTTGACATAAACAAAATATTTGTATATCCATCCCTTTTATCATACTCGTCATGCAAGTATTACCGCTATAAAGGTCACCGCTGTCCTCTTGTCTAAATCGTTTGGTGCTTGTATATCGCCTTATTAACCACTTACTCATTAATATTTAGCATACGACGCATGCGATTTTCTTTTGTTGCAAAAACAGGCAACACAAAAGCAGTCTTGCGGCCACGAGGACAATTTGCTAGGCTTGCCCAAAGCCCAGGGTGAAGCAGAGGTGTTTACTGTTATGAAATACAATAATTTCAATTATTGTATTTCATAAATTCCAAAGGTTTTCTACAACTGATATTGAAAAGGTAAATAGAAATTAATTATTGCTATATGCATGATTACCAAATTCCTCTCCTATAATATTGTCATTTGTATATATACCAAATTCTTATTCATTACCCGGGGTATCACCAATGGAAACCGTAATATTATCGGCATTCTCAACAATGATTTGCCTAGCCTTTCCTTTAATACTAATAGTACAAGCGGGTCAAATATTTGTTTCTACGATCATTAACATACTACTGGGAACCCTGCTATTACGTCTGATATCAATGTTAACGTCACAGCTGTGTGTGCTTACTAAAGGTAGCTAAGTTTCCACTTAAATGTCTTTGACTTACAACTATTAAGTGCCTTAATTATGAACATTATATCGCTGCATTTTTCATTAGGCCGTGCTTCAAATAGCTATTTCCAAAATACATCCATATCCGATGCTTTGGTAAGGTTTTATCAACGAAAATCAATTGGACACGGCCCTGAAATGCACAGTAGTCTCGCTATCAATTTTGTCTAGAGATAATTTAAGGTGATACACGTAGAATGTGTATTGATGTACGTACATGTAAACCTATGCCTCATGTAATGACATACATTCCTATATTGTTATGTTTCATGGTAAATCTAACTAACAACTCCGCGTCGGGTATTTCTTTGGAAATTACAGTTTCCTATAGTAATCGGGTTGCTTATTAAGAATTTACCGTTATTTTTGGGCGGTCTACTGTAATTAACCCCCAGGGGCCAGTACTAAACACGGCGAAATACAATGGACGCCCCAATCCCTAGTGGATGTCGTATTCGCGGTTACGTTCCTTGCAGTTCGTGCGGAGTTATTCCTTAGAATCACTTTTACTTGCCTAAATATATTCCCATATTGTATTTTATTTTATAACATACCTTCGTCCAAATGGAAACGAGACCTATATATGTTTTGCTGTACACCCAATCTTTGGCGGTTTCAACTACAAGTGTGCTGTAGCAGAAATTGGGTGTTTTATTTACTATTAGTGCTAACAGTTTAATTTCTTGAGCTAAAAGGGCATTGGACTCACCTTTGTTTGTGACCAACATGGCGGCCACAAGTTTGCTTGCTTAAATTCTCATTTTCATAATATTGAAAATGCCTCACATAGTCTGTTTTGATCTTCATGATTTTTTATTAGTCCTAGTGTCAACACTCGTAGCTTTCACTACATTTCAGCCAGCTACCTTGTGGATGAACCAACCCACTTCGCGCTCTCACTTCTCAGTGCCTCTCACATAGACTTCATCCACTGCAAGAGGAGCACGGGAAACTGACATCATTGGTCTGCGCGCGCACGATTTTAACGGGGAGAGAGAGAGAGAAACTGCTGATGTTCCGCGTATTTTGTGCTTATGTTAAGAACATGTTTTAGTCTTTAATACTTTTTACTGGTGGCGCCTGGCATGAAATTATGAGTATAGTATAGCTTGAAAGTTTTTTTGTGTAAGAGGCAAAAGCTTGTACGTGTATTTTACGTATACACAAGTGACAACAGTCCATATTAAAATATTCACTGAAGTAATTTTCATAGCATTATTCAAAACAGTCTTCATGTGTGTGTGTGTGTGTGTGTGTGTGGTGTGTGTATAGTGTGTGTGTGTGTGTGTGTGTGTGTGTGTGTGTGTGTGCAATTAGCTGGCTTCAATGGCAACCATTCTATTTCAAATTTTTTTTCATTACACCCACAATGCACCAGATCAAAACGCTGATACAGCAACCACATACTCACAATCACACTCACGCAAATCTCATGAACTGTAACTGGAGCCTTTTACATTCTCTGGATAACAATTCGACAAATTCAAGTGTATTACCGCACACGCGAAATGGCGAAAGCAAGCGAAGCCTTTCCTTATTATTATAATGTTTGCATGTTTGTATTTTACTTCGTATGCTGTTTATAACGACAAGGCGTTCGCAGTAAATATTCTATTTATGAAGTTTGACTTATACTGCTAGTGGATCCGTTAGTGGGAAAGGGTGCTTGGGCGTAGACCTGTGGATTCGCACACAACAACCGAAGTGGTAAAGGTTCGTATGTTTTTTGCTACAGCGGCAGTGTGTGATTAGAACGCAAGTTTACTATTATGACTCACTTGATAAAACTCGGTAAGTTTGCAAATAAAAGGGGAACATTAGAAGTGTCATTACGTTTCATGTTAGTTAATTTTCAGCCTTAGATTTATTCTTGAGGTTTGTGAAGTTTTACATTTATGCATTCCTTGCATTAACACTCAATTTTTTTTATTTGCGCTTTTGTATTAAGTATTTTTTTTTTAGATGGTGCCTTCTTGTTTAAGCATAAAAAATTCAGTTGCCCGTTTCTTTATATTAATGTCATGCTTTTTTTCGGTTTATATGAATATAGTAAAAAAAGGGAAAATTACAAATATGATGAAAATCTGGACTAATGCATACGTGATATGCAAAACAAAGGTATTTATAGTTATTGTCTTCCTACATCACTGGCTGGCTAGCGAAATTTGAACCATATCCACATCGCAGTGAAAATATGTTCGCACGTGCAGTTTTTAACAAACCAATTGTAATCTGCTCATGGCCATATTGTGCGCTATTCCCAGGGCCTACGCATCACCCTCTCAGGCCCCCTGTACTAGCATGAAACTGAACCCCTTCTGAACCCTTCCTAAACCAGCACCACTCCAACCATCCACTCCCACCCCCCCTCCCCACACACACACAATCCTCCCCCCTCAGTAGTTTCTTTTGTATTACTGTAATATCTGTATCTTAGTTTTACCAGACCATTGAGCTAATTAACAGCTCTCCGAGGCCTGGCCCGAAGGATTAGATATTTTTACGTGGCTAAGAACCAATTGGTTGCTTAACAACAAGACCTACAGCTTATTGTGGGATCCGAACCACACTGAGAAATGAAAGAATTTCTATCAATCACCAGAAATAAATTCCTTTGATTCTGCGTTGGTAGAGCGGGGAATCGGTAGTCGAGTACGTAATCGACTCTTCCAACGAAGAATTTTAAAATAGTGTAACAATACAGAAGTAACATCACCACAGCCGGACCCTGAGATCGGTAGTCGAGCATGTAACCGACTCTTCCAACGAGGAACTTTAAATTACTGTAACAATACAGAAGTAACACCACCATATCCGGAACAACCGAGTACGAAGGAGCAAAGCTAGTTCAAGAAATAGTGATCCACAATTATCAAAAGAATGAATAACACAAAATAAGTCCTTTACAAGGTGTGTGGATCTAATAGGTTGTGTAAAGAGTCTAGTGCGTATAACCCTTCAGTGAAAGGAAGTCGGAATATTTGTAGCTATAAGCCCGAGAGGTTCTTCCTGTTGAAGATACTCCTACAATGCAGAGAGGATGGCTTGGCACACCTATGCATTTATAGAAATAAAAGCAAACCAAAGATGAAGACAGACTGTCAAATAAAGCATCAAGGAAGAAAATCCTACCACACACTTTTCTCAGTCGAATCTTTTACAGATTTCATTCCAAGGCGGGCATTTAAAAGAAAGATAGCTGTCAGCTAGACATGCGCCACTACCAGACAATAGCGTGAAGTGTACTTATGTTTGTTCGTTTTGAGAAGACTCGATTATAAGGAAGTCCCTGGAGGCTTTAACTCGTCATATTAGAAGAAACTCAGACTTCAAACGTCATTTACGTAACAGGTGCGTGTATGTGATTGTGCGCAAATGAGTAAGTAATGAATTAAATAAGTGAAAAAAGTGAGTCTGCTGCCTTTGATGCATTTTATAACTGAAGATATCAGTGATCAAAGAATTCCCTTTATGAAGAAATTTGATTTTCACATTTTTCAGTGAAAAAAAAAGAAATAAATAAATAACTCTTTCTTGGTGAAATATCGCACTACCAGGTGATTTTTTTTTTTTGTGATGAACCTCTCTCTCTCTCTCTCTCTCTCTCTCTCTAAAAAAAATACTTCCGCCTAGATTTACCCACTGGTTTCTTTGCCAAAAACTTCTCGAGGCAGCATGATATTCATTTTCATTCTATCTGTCTATCATTTATTCTCCGTGAATAATTATCATCTCATCATTTACTCCTTATTGGTTTTTCATGATATAGTTTTAAGAACTGTTTTCATATATTATTTTTAATTTTACTTTTTTTAGTTGAATTCTTTGAATTAAGCTAAACTGGTATTGTGCATTACACAGGTATATAAATAAATCTGGTATATATTGTTTATCTAATGATTAGTTATTTACTTATATATCTTTCTGAGTTCTTGACTTTAACCTCACATTAGCAAGTATTTTTGGAACTCAATTCATATGCACGCTACTTTTATCTTTATTTTTTTTATTCTGTTTTGAATAAAGGGAACTAAGAATCCTGTCATTTGGGAATTTGAGTTGTTGTTACGTCAGGTTACCATAATTCTATGGCAGAAATAAAATACTTTCGGTAACAAATACGATAGAATATCTTTTACTAAGTAATTTATTTGCTTGCTGTATCTTCACAAGAGAAAGTTGTGCGTGTTTTTTTAAATATTCGTAAAGGTCTTTTCAAACGAATTTATAGTCCAGGGTTACTTTTATTCTTGAAAGGTTTACTAGAAAATAATGTACTACATTTAATTGAAGTTGTTAAGGTTACAGTGAGAAAATCAAAATATTAGTTAATGCTGAAACACATAACAATTACTTTTATCTAATTTAAAACAAATACATGATCCTAAAATTCAGAAAAACGCCGACAACTGATCAAAGTGTTGGGATCAATTCATTCTTTTTTATCGGTACCTGAACTGAATGGGTCACGAGTTGACATGGACTTAAAATTTTTCATTACATATTGCATTGGATTCTCTTCCAGTCTTGCATTTTTTCCATGATGTTGAATTGAGCCGTAATATTCAATCGCAAACACAAAAAAGAATTTATAATAGGATTTTGCTTACTAAAAATATTTGAAGTTAATATGAGAAGATGCTAAAGTTTGGCAGTCATATACTTCAGCATGTAATAGGTAAAGTGTACCATATTACAATTACTAGTAAGCCTGCTAATAGGAGGAAAAAAAAAAGTTCAAACCATGAATTGTAACAGACACTCAATTCATACTTGCATCGACTAATTAGGAGCGTGACCCTATTAAATGATTATCAGGTGGAGGCTTATTACTTTACATAATGATGCACAGAAGGTAAGAATCGAATTTCTAGTACACTTCAGAGAATCAGAAACAACAGGAGCACTCGGATGAAAGCTACTTGAACAGAGCAACGCAACACAAGAATCATTTACCAATTGATTTAAATTACCGTAATAATTTTGCCATAGCGAAAAAAATATCCAGTTGCCTTTGCTATCAAAGAGAAAGCCCCGAAGCCAGACGCGGGTGAGAACATGACTTCCTAAATGAAACAAGTGGGTATGAATATTCTGAACTCCTTACATTGCAACTCAGAATATAATTTCCACATAATTTCAAACAGAACTTGAGAAAGGTCACTATAGGCACAACAACGCACCTGAAAACATTCTAACTTTGCCTTCCGCAGCTCCGTTCAGTGTTCGATCAAAAATTGAAAGCCGCGAATCCTCCGACTTCCTACTTTGAGTGAATATTCTCCCGGCTCAATATGTTGTCCCCGCAGAGACAGAGGGAGACAGTGAAGAATAGCAATGTGTGGAAGGAAGGATTTACTCCTCTCGGTTATGACTTTGTGCGAATCACATTTTATACCAAATATAGAATCAGTCAACAGAAACCTGAAAAAGATTTATCGATATTAATTTAGCCCACTTCCTCAAATTGATACACAATAACAAATAAACATTGTGGCTTTCTTGATATATATAAAAGTTTATTTTTGCCAGAGGTTTCCCGTGTCGCGGAAAGTATCTTTTATAAGTTAACGTTACCTTTTAATGTCTTCCTCATCCCCAACAGCCAACGCCATTAGCATTCTGAAAGGTCTAATATTCCATTCCAGTTTGGTATCCTCTCCATCTTCCTACCTTCTGTCCTTCACATTCAGCGAATCATCAGATAGTATCTTTCTTAATTCATCTTTTATTCTAATATCTCTCTGCTCGTTTACCTTTTTTCATTCATTTTTCCTCAGAATAAGTGGGATTCACTACCCAGTGGTACTGAACAAAATAGAAAGTATATCAGTCAGTGCTTAACATACCATCTGGATGATCGTGAAGTCAGTATTGAATTACGGGCAGAAATTCTCGTACAGTGACTCAGGTGTTCCAGGAAAACTGTGTCGTTTGAAAAGAAGTTTTGGAACAGAAAACCGGGCATTAATTGTTGTGCATTGAGTACCGTAGCGTGACGTCGCCACTTCTGAACCTATAGTCCTTGAGCCACAACATCATGGGCCAGAAATTGACAAGAGAATATAATGTATAAGCCTAAAGTTAGCAATTATAGACTCAAATAATGGATTCATATATCAGAAACATAGTTTAGATGACATCAAATAGAACTAAATTGGAATGAGTTAAATAAAAAAAAGTTTATTAAACTCAGATTGCGATTCGATTTTGTTTCAGTAATCTGGTGCCAAAAGATAGACAAACATCTTCTGAACTTCGCTTAGTAATATCTTCTTTTTGAATATTATTCTGATTTTATTACTTATATTTAAGTTGTGTATGTGTCGTGAATACACACACACACACACACACACACACACCACACACAGATATATATATATATATATATATATATATATATATATATATATATATATATATATTATATATATATATATATATATGACGAAGGGCCCAATGTCTGGTTATTACACTTACCATTCATAAAATTCAGTTACCTAAAGTTACCTCACTGGAGCCGAACACTTGAACCTTCATAACAGATAAACTACGACTGAGTGATCCCTTAAAAAGCTTACTAAACATGCAAGAAATCAGACTAAGTTCATTAAAACAAGTGTTATGAATTCATATAAGTCGAGAAAATTTAAGGAAAACAACACAACCTATCAATGGGTCTGTACACAAATTAAATCCTACCACTGGTGGTTAATAAATGAAGCAGTGTTCTAAGGGGTCCACAATAATAAAAAATTGTTGCGAGTTCGTGCATAATTTTAAAACCCTTTAAAAAAGCTTTCGAACCCGCAACAATTTTTTATTATTGTGGACCCCTTAGAACATTATATGTACTCTCGCGATAGAGTTTTTCCCAACTAAATGAAACAGTGTTATACAAATTTTAAATAAAAAAATTTATTTTAAATTCAAAATTCATAAGTGGAATTCACAATCTTAATAAAATTTACTATTACTTGAAAACAACAAACAATTTAAGTAGTCCTTTAATTGATTATTTTAAAAATTAAATCAAAATTAATTTAGCAAGAAAAATAATTAAGTAATATTAAATTACTCAAGTAAAATTCAAACTGTTAAGAAATACTTAAATTTTGAAAAGAAAATGCAAGTAAATGAAAATCAATTCACAAGTGTTAAATTAAATCAAGTAACACTAATCCATTGAGAAACACCGACGTTCATCAATCAAATTGTGAAAGCAAAACATGAAAACACACAATGTATACCTGTATCAAATTCACCACCAAAATGCGAAAAAACTAAGAAATGGTAACACATATAAAAAACACTTCAAAAAACTAACACAAAACACACAAATTTGGAACGTCAAAAAAATTTAATTAATTCACATTTATAAATATAGCAAGTATTTCAAGTATTTTTAAGTATTTTAAATTAACTTAAAACGGTAATACCACTTTACCTGATGCCTCAAAGTTTTCTTCTTTGCTGCAGCTTCCAAATTCACCAGAAAAAAACCTAAAAGGCCTGTTACGCATTTATACGCATAATGTTCAGATTCCACAACTAATACCAAGTCTTTACGTTACTTTAACAAGTTTAATATTTCTTGATCGAGAGAGAGAGAGAGAGAGAGAGAGAGAGAGAGAGAGAGCTTTAGCATCTCTCTATACAACACGCTTATTCGTCTTAGATCTGAGAAACTCGACCATATAATGGATATGACGTCACCACAAGCTAAATCATTTTGTGCACAAGACTCTCTGTATTCTTGCAATCGAATTTCTTCACAAGTTTAAAAATTCCCTTTAAAACGAGAGAGAGAGAGAGAGAGAGAGAGAGAGAGAGAGAGAGAGAGAGAGAGAGAGAGAGAGAGAGAGAATTTATCAGTAACATTACACGATCTCAGAATAATAAGAATCTCTTTTAAATGAAAGAAATGACTATTAATGACGTCATTTCCTGTGGAACGTTCTCGAAGCATTACGCCTGAAATGTTTCCAAAATGTAAGAGGACGACTTAGTCCCTTATCTCAAGTGATGACAAATTTTCTCACAAACAATATAAGACTTCGGCGCTTCCAATGACTAATTTGTTGACAGATACATCATGCTTTGAACACAGATCTCTCCTCTCACATACGTTATTCTAATAACTTTAAATTATGCTCTTGTGAATTCTGAGCATCCATTACTTGAACATGTCAATTCTAAGCTAATCTTATCATGGATTCTGAACATAAAATATCACATGTTTATTCTCTTTATTTCGCCCCTCCATACAAGTTACAGGATCAAAATCTAGTTGCAGACTTGAAGACAACGACAGACTGTCATGTCTTCTTTGTCAATCCAAATGAGTGAAAATCCAACCCCGTTAAACGTTCTCAATGAAATTGTTGCCTATTGAAGAAGGGTTTACCCGAAATTTAAAATGGTTTCTTGCTACCGGTCTATGTATCAGTTATTGTTAAAACATACACTTATCAAATGTTAATGCTAAGGAGGTTAACGTTTAAAGTAACGAATAGGTGATCAAGATCACCTCACGGACTGAACCAAGATTAACAAGACTTTCTTCCACTGTAAACTATTCATCGGATAACGGGTTTAACTATGCAGCTCAAAACTTCGATTAATAAATTCTGGTTGAAACACACACCAGAACATGGGTCATAATAAATTATAAACATGGTTTCAATTCTGAATCCGCGCTTTCGTAATACGCCCATAAATTAAAGGCATGAACGTGGCAGTTTAACTGAAGACTCTTTGACATTTCATTTCAGTCAATGATATGGCAATGACACTGAGTGCACAAAAGTACTTCTGGGCTGAGAGAGGTTAAATTGAAGTCTTTCCACGATTGATCTTGACTTTCATACTCTACTATGCCTTTCCGGTCCTCTAGCGCTGGCCATTTCATCGTCTCTATCTAAAATACAGACCAAAGATAACTGAAGCTAAAATTCCATAAAAATGTAAGATCTTCCTGGGTAAGCAGCGTTATTTGTATTAACTTGCTTTGTGTTACTTATTTCAATATTAAACAAAAATATGGCAAGTTTCCATTTTTTCTTTTTTTTAGTATTCACTTGATAAGCGGTTTAATGGAAACCATGAAGTATACAATGCAAGGTATATTATTCCAGTAGTTAAAACTTCATTAAGTAGACCAAAACCACGTAAAAATTCCAATAGTGAGGATGTTTTACCGTTTGTAATGATCGATGAAAAAAATGATTTACATTCTAAAGTAGGCTTTTTTTTATAATAATTAATGTAACGATGCCAATTATTTTCTAATTTATTTACATGGCAGCAACTAGTCTCTCTCTCTCTCTCTCTCTCTCTCTCTCTCTCTCTCTCTCTCTCATTGTTGAGAATTATGACGAACACACCAAGTACACCTGGGTCTCTCTCTCTCTCTCTCTCTTCTCTCTCTCTCTTTCTGCTGGGCGTTATGACAAACACTTGAAGTACGGGACCATTTACTTAAAGAATGTGCAAGTAATCTCAGATTTCCTAACTCGATGCTGCGCGTGAATTAATATTTGTGTCGCGACCAGATGAAGTAATATCCGTTACTAACTGAAGGCGTGATTCTGATTTAAAGTGAAATTTGTGCCATTTTGAGAGGCGACAGTCTGAGACTTTTGTGTGGGAGAGATGATGGATTTGTCACTCTGAAGAGAAGCTGCCTTCATTTACAAAGATATTTTTTTGCTGATAAGGAAGGTTTTTTTTTCTTTATCATATATTTGCAGACACGGAAGTTTTTTTCCTAAATCATTTATTTTCATCTTGTATGTATTCTCTCACGAGCATTACCTGAAACTATAATCCTGAAAAGCACTGACCTTTCATCGTTATTTCCAATTTTATGTATTAAACTTTGCTTATCAAAGATTAATTCCTCCTGAATGTTAATAAGAGTAGGTAAAATTAGGTAAAGGTCAATACATTTATTAATTTTTGTTTTGGGGGGGATGGGGTGAGCGGCCCATGCTATAAAAAAAATTTCAAAATGTTTTCCTATACATATAGTATACCCTCATCATCAGAGGTTACGGTAATATGCTTTTTACCCTGCAAGGGTTGGCACAAAAATAGCCATAATCTATAGATCAATGGCAAGAAAATTCAATTAATATTTCGTGCATAACGTTTATAGATGACAGCAAACTGATTTGTGCATTTCTTTTGCGACAAAGTGAACGCATTTTTGAAGTGAGCTAAAGTAATCAGGTCTTTTGATCTTTTATTTGTTTTATTCTGTTATTTTGCAAAAGATGCGATAAATTAAACCGATTTAGCTTTGAAAGGGAGCAATAATTGGTATCCCTGCATCCGAATTTTACGCAGACTGATCAAAGAACTGTATTGAACAAATTGTTTCTGTATAATAATACTTTTATATATATCCTTATATTTTCATAGGGAATAACTCATGAATAGCATTAAACAATGTGATTAGAAAACCAGTTTATCTACGTTTTGAATGGTGAGAAGTTTCGCTATCCCTAATATTGTTTAACAATTCATTTTTGTACGGCAAAGTATTGAGATTTTTTCTATTTTATATTTTTAAGGATATCTTCAATTCGTCATATGTATTGTTATTCTAAATAATTTCAGTCTTTACAAAGACTGCCATAAGTTACAGTTAGCCAGTTTTAAAATGCCATTACAATGGGTATCCTGAAAGACAAACTAACTTTATACAGATCAACCAGAGATAACTATCGCTAAGCAGAAACGCAGTCAATGAAAGATGACGTTAACTTTCGAAAGGGAAATTTTGTCGTCTATTAAACCCCACAACGTGATCTGGCTTACGTACATACATATTTTTACTTCCTGAGACAATAGATGGGGAGATTTCAAAGAATTTTTCAATAGACTAAATTCACTAGCTCCGACCATAAAATTTAATACAGATGTACTAATCACAAAAGAACAGAACAGACATGCTTTCACGGTATATCGGAAATCCACGTTCCATTTATTATAGTAATTTCCTAAGCTACCACGATGTCTCCGTCTAGATCTTGGCCAGTTGCAACCTATTGTTCCTCACGTAGGATCACAATATGTTCAAATGGATACTTAGATAAAGAATTCAATACAATCCACCAACAAGTAATACAACTGCGCTTCCTACTACACATTATTGAAATGGCTATTAATAAAGTAAATAGAATATACTACAGAGGTCCCACTAACAACAGACAAAGAGATTTTAACGATGAAATAAAGTTCCCGTAAAACGAAAGCATCCAAAAAGCTAGAGAACACCTCAATTTAATAATCCATTTACTTTCCATTATCCCAAATCCCTCGGGAGCTCGTTCATTAATGTATATTACTTAAATGAAAGAGGGGCAGAAGCCGGAGTTTACACGGTACCATGCAGCAATTGTAAGAAGGTTTACCTACGGGAGACGGGTAGATCCATCTTGCAAAGATTAACGGAGCACAAAAAAAAAAAAAAAATAAGTACGACTATGCTACAGAGAGTTTAGGGATTTTGCCACAAATGGATAAAGGACATCGACGATTTTATCCTCGGCCTTTTCTCAAGCAGGTGTTTCAGAAAATACACTCACCGGACTCGTTGTTACACGGGAGTTTATGAAGCCCAAAACACCAAGGAATAATTTAATTTCAATCCTTCCTGGATCAACGGTCACCTGCACACCAACAGTGACGTAAAGCTACACTTACATATGCATATATACCCCTGGAACATATCGTCTGTCCATATTTTATCACTGAACAAGGGCACAGAAAGAAATACCAAAAATAATTGCAACGTGCAAAATTGTTTTATGGGCCCTTTTTATCTTCAAATTATACAGTTGTATTAGAGTAAAATACATACATATATATATTCATATATATATATATATATATATATATATATATATATATATATATATAATATATATATATAATCTATATATACATTGAAGATAGGAGATTCCAGCAATCTTCCTTTTGTAACGTACAGCTGCTTTTGAGAACCAGCTCTGCCACACTCCAGTTTATGGTATGGCCTTTATCCATACGTGGGGAAATTCCTAAACTCTCTGTAACAAATATATAAACGTATATATTATATATAATATATATAATATATATATATATATATATATATATATATATATATTTATTTATTTATATATATGTATCCTCTCTTATTCCTTCTATCATCAAATCTCAATCTGAAAGATGAATGAAAGGCACCGACCTCTAAAATCACCAACGCCGCACCTATGCGTCAACATCTCTGATTGGTTCCTATTCTCCTAATCTCATATCATAGTACACATTAAGCTAAGGCTACACGAAACTCATGATCGACCAAAAATTAATGAATTTACCTAAAGTGTTCATGATTTTTTGTAAAATAGTTAGATTTCTTTATTGAGCTCTTTATACTGAAAGAATACATTATGAGGTAGATCTAAGTAATTGTTCAGTATTTTGGATGATTATGAAGAATAATTTAATGTTGTTTTGTCGGATAACTGTAATTAACGGCCACCCCACGCCCCCACCACCAACTGTGGCTAGTACTAAATACGGCGCAATACGTTTTGACCCCAAATAGAGAGGCTTTCGTATTTGCTGGCCATTACAAGCAGTTCAGGCGGAGTTGTTACTTAGAGATACCGATTTTGATTATGTAGTCTTTTACACGAATAATATTCATTGAGGTTTTACCATAAATTTTTTCAAATTGTATTTCTTTAAGAAAGTGAAGTAATGTGCGTGAAAGGTGGAAAACGCAGGTTGCATTACCGGGATTGAGTAAATAGAAAAAAAAAAAATGGTGAAGCGAACGACTTGAAAGCCTCAATAAGTCAAGTAAGGACAAGCACGGGAAGCGACCCGCAAGAAACAACCCAATCGTTTCCGGAATGAAAAATAGGGACATTCCGAGGGACTCGCCTGGGAATGTTGCATTTCACCAACCTCGTGCATCGTTATTTCCAGATACAAACATAAACAAACAGCCAGGGATATACCAAGTTTCTGAAAATTTGTATGAGATGTATATATGAAAGGGTTTTTGACAGATATAGACAAAATGAAAGGCTTCACAAAAAAAGAGAGCTAAAGACTACTTTAGCTTGCCATGAATATATAAAAAATAAACAAATAAATAAATAAATAAAAAATATAAAAATAAATTAATAAATAAATAAATAAAATAAAAATAAATAAATAATTAATAAAGTATATAAATAAATAAAAATAAATAAAATAAATAAAGAAGAATAAATAAATGAATCAAAAATAAATAAATAAATAAATAAATAAAAATAATAAATAGATAAATAAATAAATAAAATGAATAAATAAATAAATAAATAAATGAAAAAAAAAACAATAGAAATAAATAAATGAATAAAACTAACTAAATAAATGTAAATAAATAGAAATATACATAATAGATAATAAAATTAATTCAAATAAATAAATAAAAATAGGTAAAAATATAAAAATAAATAAACAAATGAATAAAATAAATAAATAAAATAAATTAATTAATTAATTAACAAATAAATAAATAAATAAATCAAAATATATAAATAAATCAAGATGTATATATTATTATATATATTTATATATATATATATATATTATAATATATATTATATATATATATTATTATATGATTATATTAAAATAAATATATAAAATATATATATATATATATATACTATATATAATATATAAAAGACAGAAAACGTTGGCGAAAAGAGGGCCACAGATATGGAAGCACAGGGTGACAAGGATAGCCGGTCATCAGGTGATAATACATTTATTGCCGACGCGTTTCGTAACACATAGTTACATCATCAAGGCTAAAAGAGAAACAACACAAATTAAAAATACATAAAACATAACTTTGACTTTAGAGTCTCAACAAATATACAAAAAACATACATAAAAATGAAAGCAATTTAAAAAGCACCTGCTAGACTAAAAAGTTGAAGACTGAGTGATTCGGAGAGAAGGGAGAAGCAGCGAAGAAAGCCGGTTCAACTGTACAGAGGAGGTGTGTGAGTTTCAACTTGGGCACATTAACTGCATTTAATAAACAACGACTCTATTATTATTGTAATCAAATTAAATTTATTTTTGTTTTAAATTCGGTGTCCTATTTTTAGCCAATTTTTGAAACGTTTGTTGAACAAAAAACTAGTTCATCGAAAAAGGAGTCAAAAAGCCAAAAGATTTTTCATTTAAAAATAAATATTTTTAGCTCTTTTTTTTTTCTGTTTCATTTTTTTTTTGAACTATTTTTTTAGAGAATTACTTAATATAATGATTAATTGAAACAGAAAACAGCCACCAAAGTAATCTGCTAAAAATTTTAATATTTTCAGGACTTTACATGTTATATTAATCAATTAGAAACTCGCCTAAAAATTAGGTGGTTTTCTAATTGATTTTTTAAATTTTTTTAAATAAATTATTCACCAAAAAAGAGGGTAAAACTCCAAAAATTATTGTTTTCAAATTAATTCAAAAGATTTTTAAACAAAAATCTGTCATCAAAAAGAAGAAAAAACTAAGATTTTGTACTAAAATTAGGATATTGTTTTAAACCCTTTCATGTTACATTTATTTTCCTATTTTTTACGCGATTCTTAAATGCCTTTTGAGACAAAAATCACTCATCAGATAGTGGTCAAAATCTAAATAAAAAAAAATATATATTGTATTTAAATTGGAATTTTTTTAAAGGTTCTTGTTTTTAGTTGTTTTTTTCATTATTTTTAACAACAAACATCCTAAACAAAAGAGAAAAAACTCAAAAATTTATATGTTTTGAAATTTTTATATTACATTCATTGCCCTATTTTAGGCCAATTTTTAGATAATTTTTTGAAATGAAAATTAGTCATCAAAACTAGGTAAATTTATTAAAAATATTGTATTCAAATTAAATATATCTTTAAACTGCTTTTAAATCATTTAAAAATCGCATAAATTATAACAATTAATGTACTATAAACATTTTCAACAAATATTTTAATTTAAATTAACTATTTATGGTAATAGTTGTATCTAAAATTGAAATATTTTCAAAGCATTTTTAAGTTTCTTTTTTGTTCTTTTGTAATTTAAATACACTATTTATGGTAAAATATTGTATCTAAATGGAAATAATTTTTAATGGTTTTTAGGTCTCTTATTTTTTCCTTTTTTTAATTCAAATACACTATTTAGGTTGAAATATTGCATGTAAATTGAAAACTTTTTAAAGCTTTGTTAGTATTTTTTTTATCAATTTTCAAATCGTTTTTGAGGGCAAAAATCGCTAACAAAAAAAAGGAAAACTAAAAAATACTGTGTAAAAATTGAAATTATTTTAAAACTTTCATTGTCCCCTTATTAGGAGATTTTGTAAATGATTTTCGAAATCAAAATCAGTATCTAAGATGAATTATTTTTAAAGTCCTTTTATGTTAAATTCATTATGGTATTTTAAGACAAAAATAAGAAATAAATAAATACATATTAAATAAATAAATAAGTAAAAAAAAGAATACATAAATAAAAATAAATAAATAAAATAAAAATAATAAATAAAAAAATAAATGAAAACCAAATAAATCAATAAATAAACAAATTAAATAAAAAATAAATAAAAGTAAATAAAAATAAATAAGAATATATATAGAAGTAGATGAATAATAATAAAAAAAATATACATGAATAAATAAATAAAAGTGAATAAAGAAATACAAATAAATAAATAAAAAATAAATAAACAAAAATAAATAAATCAATCAAAAATAAAATGATTATATGAAAATAAATAAATGGAAATAAATCAATAAAGAAATAAAAGTAAATAACTACAAATCAAATAATAAAAATAAAAAAATAAAAATAAAAATATAATACATAAAAATAAATAGATAAATGAATAAAAATAGAAAATAAATAAATGAATAAATATAAATAATAAAAATAAATAACTAGAAATAAATAAATATATAAATAGAAATGAATAAATAAAATAAATATGATATATAATAAATAAACAAATAAGAATATAGAAAAATAATTAAAAAACAAGTAAACAAATGAAAAAATAAATAAAAATAAATGAATAAATAAATAAATATAAATAAATAAAGATAAACAAATTAAGAATAAATAAATAAATAGAAATGAATAAATAAATTAAAAAATAGAATAAATAAATAAACAAAAATAAATAAATCAAAATAAACATATACATTCAAATAAAAAAGTAAACAAAACAAATAAGCAAATAGAAATAAATGAATAAATAAATAATAATTAAATAAATAAATAAATAATTAAAATATAAATAAATGAATAAAAAAATAAAATGAATAACACTAAATAATAAATAGATAGAAAATAAATTAAATAAATAAATGAATAAATAAATAAAAATAAATAAACAAAAATAAAATAAAATATATAAATAAATAATTAAATAAATAAATAAATAAAAATCAATAAATGTAAATAATATAAAATAATTTAAGTAAATAAATAATCAAAAAATAAGCAAATAAATAAAATAATTAGAAAAATAAAAAAATGAAAATGAATAATTAAATAAAATAAATAAAGATACAAAAAGAAAAAAAGAAAAAAAAAAAAGAAAAGAAATAAATAAATATAAAAAAATAAATTAAAAAATAAAAAAATAAAATAAATTAAATTTAAAAAATATTTGAAAAATATAATAAATAAATAAATAAATAAATAAATAAATAAATAAATAAAAGGGAATAAAGAAATTACAAGAAATAAATGAAAATAAA
>NC_087203.1:21632511-21635011 GCF_015104395.2 Macrobrachium nipponense
AGCCAATTGGTTGCCTAGCAACGGGGCCTACAGCTTATTGCGGGATCCAAACCACATTATATCGAGAAATTAATTTCTAATCACCAGAAAGAAGTTTCTCTGACTATTACTGTAAAAATATAAAAAGTGAGAACTATCAATGGGCTGTCATTGAAAGGTTTTACTAAACATTTATCTATATTCTGACAGTGAACGTGGGCAGACTGCTTTTAAACATTTCGATCATTCAACTCATTTATATATATTTATGTTAACGTTTCGAGGAGTTATTTTCACCCTATGCATTATATTAAATTCAACTATTTGCACCAATTTAAAGACATTTCTTTGTTAGCTCACAAAATGCGATCACAAAAAAGAAATATTAAAAGTTTAATGACTTACCCTTTAGCTACCCTAGATGCCTAATCCATTATCCGCATTAAAAGTGTTCCTTTCATTGGCATTTCACGCATGAAATACCATTTTCTCTCTCTCTTTGTGCGAGTCATGTCCAGAATTGGAAACTTCACATATAATTAGAATGTGACTTTTTCATCTCTCGACCGAGGGGGACTGAAGGAGAGAACAATCAAATAACGAAGTTTTTTTTTATTCTTATTTTTTTTATTGAACATCGTGTCCATATTACCTAGTGAGGCGATTGCTGATAAAAGAACTATAATCACCTATAAACGAATTCTCATTTCATTCACGCTTTACTGAGAATCATGTCAATAAATGGAACAAAAATGGAACATAATTCAAGAAAATTACTTCGAATGAAATGATAAGCAAGCGGTGAGGTACTAATTTCCATCAACTTCAGACTAAGCGAAGTTCATGAACAACAACATTTTACTTACACCCCATTAGATAATATAGTGTACAAGTCCTTGAGAAAGAAAAGTTGTAGAGCAATGCTATGTCTATAGCGTAATATTTACTGCAGGACATCCGAAGCTCTCCTTCTGGTACAGATAAACGTGAAGACAATAGTTCGAATTAAATTTCGCGGTTTCGGAGTGAATTTGATGAACGAGGTTGGGATCTTTACTGAAAAGAATAAAGTTACCAGAACAAAATTCCTGAAATTTTTCAAGAGGCCTGCGAACAGCTAATCTGTCAGTGATAATGATGATGAAGTGATAGTTTCCGTTTCACAAGCGCTCATTTGTCTTTGTTATGAATCTTCTTCGATAAATTCATAAGATTTCTTCGTCAGAGATGGTTAATCGAATTTCACGGGAAAGTTATTTCCCAACAAAAAGAAGAACCTAAAAAAACATTAAAAACATTGCAGAGTAAAAACCCCACTCAGCGGGTTGATTCCGAGAGAAATTAAAAAGAACCTTTAGTAACCGAGGAACGACATTAATTAGGTAATGGCAAAGGGCTCCATTACCTAATTAATGTCCAATTGGATAGAAGAATTCTGCGAATTTAACGACGGAACTAGTTTTTTTTCTTTTTTTTCGTCATTATGGACTCCAAGACATGAAGTTCATTTTCATTTTGTGAGCGGCCTATAATTTTGCAAATCTTTGGCGTTTAAGTGTGTTTTACAGATCTTTGAATAAGTGCGAATATTAGATTGTTCTGAATTGGACAGCCTACTCCTAGTCCTGAAGCTTAATCCTCTATGAGAGCACAAGCGCACTTTTAGTCGTCTTTTTTTTTATACATCCCACATAGGTCCGCCGTATCACCTCTGGGGCAATACGTGTAATCTGTAGATTAAAATCTAGCAAGACCTGGATTCCTCTAGTGAGACTAACCGAAGTGTGTGTACACTACACCATAATTTATTTTCCCTGGAGATTCGATAGTGTGGTGGTACATTTATTCTAGTGTGTCTGCCCTACCGTTAGTGTACACTGGAGTCGTTTGACTATTAAGTTTCAGTCAGACTGAGAGACTCGGTGGTGACTGGTGAGATGTTCACAGTCCAGGCACCTAGTTTCTCCCAGTGCAATAGCAAGTCAACTATCTTAAGGAGGGCCGTAGGGATATGTGGAATAATCCGATGGTGGGCAATTGAGTATGGTAGGTACCTTATTCTTGCTTGTGGGACCTTTGTTGTCGTGAGAAGAGAATCATATCATCCTCAGGCCGGTATCGTTGATTTATCAGTTGCACTAGACCGTGCCAACAACTATATCAAGTCTGTCATCACAATACCTGACTTCTTTTATGTCTAATATACGAGATACCCACTATATATAGTCAGAACGTGACTTTCTCTTTAACATAGTGATGGACGTTATAATAGAGGAAGTAAGGGAGGCAGTTCCATGGAGTATATTGTATGCAGATGATATTGGTCTGTTGCACAGAGAGCAGGGAAGATCTGGAAATGAAATTGGAAAGATGGAGACAAGTACTGGAGGACAGAGGAATGAGAATAAGTAGATCTAAGACAGAATATATGTGTACCAACACTGAGGGGGATGATAGAGAAAGTATTCAGCTTGGTGGAAAACAAATAAAGAGAGTTGATAAGTTTAAAGTATTTGGGATC
>NC_087203.1:21640011-21650011 GCF_015104395.2 Macrobrachium nipponense
ATTATCTAAAGATTCAAAATAACAACGAGGTGCAGAATTTTAAAACTTATAAATAGTCCAGCTGGATTTTTAAATAAAAACCAACTTTTATTTAAAAATCCGGATTATTTTGAAATACAAAAATTATCCCATCCTTCCCTATTAGAGCTAATGGATTATTTAATAACAATGACCCATATATTTTACCATTTCAATAAAAAAATGCCTCCATGGATGATAAGTGCTCCCTAGATATGTAACAAAACTATGTACAATACCAATTAATAAATTAAAGAATAATCCCCTTCGCTATGAAACAATATGCTCTGGAATCATATATCATATCCTGATGGTTCCAAAGATGAAATGGGAGTTGGATTCGGCGTTTACGGAAACGGCAATATAAAGATCCAAGCCTCCTTGCATAGCAAAGCATCAGTGTCACTGCTGAATTGCTAGCAATAAAAACAGCATTAACGACTATATTTGAAAACCAGTTTAATGAAGAACCATCTTTAGCGATTCACTAAATTCTATAAACGTAATAAGCTCTTATACTCCAAATAAAAGCATTATAAATTAAATTAGACTAACATTGCATGAAATGAAAACGCAAAACATATCTTTAACTCTATGTAGTATAACATCTTACATAGGATTAGAAGGCAATGAAACAAGCATACACCTATGCAAAAGAGGCTAGAACACTTCCAATATCAGCAGAATTATTACCATTAGAAGATTATACTAGACCACAGTAAATCGGCGATTAACCCTATGGACCGCATATACTTCCTTCGGTAAAAAAAATTATGCTTTGTTTTTTAGACTTTTATAGACCTGATAAAGGTCCCAGATAATTTTTCTTAATGTTTACAACAATTTATACAGTAATACAGTCATGTGACTAATTAGTGATGTGGTCACTAGGGGAATGAAATGTACCATTAAATACAGTACCTAGATTTATTACTTTTAGGAACATTGAAGCACAAGTTGCTGTTCTTAGCTGGAAATGAATAATAGCTTTATTACATAAACATAAATATATCTTTTTATAATAATATGAAACTTAAAAAAAAAAATTATGAAAGAAAAGGAAATTTTCTTGATTTTTTTCCCGATTCACTCTCTACATTAGAAAGTGTGAGGGATAAAGAAAGGGGGAGAGTCGTACTGTTTTAGGTATGGAACTGCAGAAAGCAGTTGTTTTTTTTTATTTAGGCACAAACTGACTGCATTTCATGCACCTGATGTTTGTACGACCCTTACAACCAAGTCGCTTGCAGTACAAACGAGGATCTTTTGCTTCAGGGAAGTGACCTACTTTGTCAAACCTCACATTCCTTTGTGCGTCTGACCTGACCATCTGTTGACGCCTTTTCTTGGATGGATCAGCTGTTTTTCTTAGATGAAGATGGACGACCTCTTTTAGGCACATACATTTCTGCCCTAATGAGTGACTCAGACACAGACATTCTGAAGGGACAGTAAGGAATGCCTTTTCTCCTGTGAAAGCATTGCTGTTTCATAATCTCTTCTGTAGAGAACCAAGCTTGATAAATGCACATGTCAAACATATGAAGACTAGTCTATGGTAATATTTCTTTTGATCTCACTGGAATTCTGTACAATGATAACAGACATTCAGCCAGGTCTACACCACCCATGGTTCTTGTTGTACAATTTTACTATGTTCTGCTGTGGGATCTCTATAACTTTCCTCATTTTTTTTTTTCAAAACGTTGTGCAGTATGAGTTGGTTGGCATTCAGCAAAGGTGGAGAGCAAGGTCACAACTTTATTATCAAGCCTTTTGACTGCTGTTAACTGACTGCCATCACCAGATGACTTCCATTCCTCAAATGTGCCTCTACCTTTTTCTTTTCTTTAGGACAGTATCTGATACTAACTTTAGCCCTGGAAGCCGACATGGCCTTACCGTTCCACAGCACCAGATACCTCTTTCACCAAGGTATTTTATAAATAGAACAGAAGTAAAACAATGCCAAAATTGAGAACGGTGAATCTGTTACTTTGTATTGTCTCAGCCAAGTGCAAGACTATGTTTGAAGATGCATCAAGGTCGGTCTGGAATACCTTCTTTATTCACAGGCTGAATGGACCCTGTATAAGGAATGAAATCATGAATAAGACCCCCACTGTCTGCAAGTACAAAGAACTTGAATCCCCACTTTTTGGGCTTCATAAATAGGTACTTTCATGCTATGCTTTTCCTTTGAAAGGCACCATCTGCTCGTCGATACAGATATTCTGTTTCATTGGAAGTTCCTGAAACTTATTTCTCAAATGATCTATCAATGGTCTTACCTTGAAAAGCTTATCATTGTTTACCTCATCATTATTATCCCGAATATGTAGGTTTGCTTTATAGTCTCCCATCTAGTATCTGCTCATGACCATAGCAGTGTAATCTCTGTACCTACCCAAACAATTCCCAGATCAATGGAGTCGTGTTTGAGGAGTTCCAATTATAGTGAAATGAATATGTAATCCCGCCATTGTTCAAATTCCTCCCTACTAAGATCAGTGGCTTGTTCACATCTCTTTGTGTTGCATACAAATTACTTTGATGAACTATTTCATCTAAGATACCTGGAGTGAAAAACTTCTTGAAGTACCATATCGGGTGTCCTAAATATACACCTTGGTCATAGGTGTTTGAGGCTTCATCATCATTAGGGATGAAAGCTGGCACTGGTGAAGGGGAGCTGTCTGTTTCAAAGTCCAGAGAACTCGTCTTGAGGGCTGGGAAGCTTGGGTAGTTCTCCTAGTGCTTGAGAAAGTTGATGGAAGGGCAGACTGATCCTGAATAACCTCTAAATTACCATTAGAACTTCATCACTCAACCATTATCTTGCTCAATGGGTAAAATTCCTGTATTTTTTCTACAAAGCTGCTTGGTTCTAATTCTTGAGTAAAAAAATTGGATCAATCCCTAAAAAAAACAAAAAAAATGTATTAGATGAATGATAATAAAAAAAACAAAAAAAGTTAATTGCCGAGAGATAGCCGAGCGAGAGAGAGAGAGGAGGAGATGAGAGGATAAGAAAAAGAAAAAGACAGAACAAATTCAAAGAAAGTTATAATAACTTCAACTATTTTATTGTAGTGTACCATACGGGTTGCAGTTACAGTAACGATATGACTATCATGACGAAAATGTCAGCAATATAATTGCTCATAATTTCTATGTTTCAACAAAAACTGAGAAGACGCTGTATCCTCCGTGATCTAGAACTGATAAACTTTCAGAAAAAATATAAATGAGACAAGTGACATATCATGATCAGTTCATCCATAAAGATCTTGAAAAGTATTGTCAGTAAAATCCAGGTTCACAATTTTTCTAAATGTCAACATTACACTGAGCATAGCGCTCCTCAGATTTGACCAATCAGCTCCCAGTTGCTTTTTTCTTGGAGTGGAAGAGTAGACGAATTAGTCATGACTGACACAGAGGGTATAGAGTTATTCTGTTCTATTGAAAGCAATAGAAACTTCAGATGACGATAGTCATGTTGGGCAATATAGGGTTAAGAAGAAATGACAAAATAACTGGAGGGAAAACCATCCTAACAATAAATTAAGAGAAATAAAAGAAACTGTAGACCCGTGGCCCATCAATCTATCAGAAAACGTCGCAAGTATTCAGTAATATTGACAGGGTCTAAGAATTGGTCACACTAAACTGAAACATGGTTACCTAATGGGCAACCCCCATGCCCTATACCTATATGCGAATCATGTAATGCACAAATAATAGTAAAACATTTTTTAAAAGATCCGTCAAAAATATTGAATCCAAAGAGAATATTATTTAGGAGATATTCCTTTAAAGATATACTGACAGAAAGTGACAAATTTTCATTTTTTAATATTTTGAAATTCCTTAAATTAATGATTTATACATTAAATATAAGATTCATATAGTATTTATAATGTATTCCTAATATCAAATATTTATTTTTTAGATAGTAACTTATACAGATTTTTATTTAGTAAAGATTTAGATGTAAAAAATTTTAAATACGTTGAATATATATAGTTTTCAAATATATATATATATATATATATATATATATATATATATATATATATATATATATATATACACATATATACATATGATATTATGTGTGTATGTATGTATATATATATATATATATATATATATATATAATATATATATATATATGGTATGTCTGTATGTATGCATGTATGGATATAAAATTCAAAATACATAGGAATTAATTTAATTAGTTCTTAAAACTGACATATGTTGCTAGTTTTAAATGAAATTCTTAGAGATTTTAAATAGTTTGTATAATCCATCGTGCCAGTCCTAGGAAAGTTAATATTAACTCAGTGATCTGGTTAAAGTAAAGTTTTTTTTTAAATTAAATCTACCCAACGGTGCCCTTTTTCAAGAGGATCATACCATAAATCTTCAGCGTTTCGAATTCTGTTAATTTCAATGACTCGACAAAAACTGTTAAACTTTCTGTTCTAAGTGTTAAATTGTAAATACAATTCATTATTAAACTTAAGTGTTCATCTGAAATTCCCCTTGTTGAAGCAAGGCCTTCAACCCGCCCCAGTACTTGCCGTCAGAGCCATTAACTTTACGGTTAAAGTTATCTGCTCACCGATTAGGATCCAAAAAGCCCCCAAAATAAGGCCACGTAAATAAAGGTCAGACTAATAATGCATATAGGTGTGTGTGTTTGTGTGTGTATGTATGTATATATGTATTAGTACTATTGTTTAAATTACATTGTTATTCTCTGTGCATAGAATAAGTTTCTGATAATTTTTTCAAAATTGAAAATATTTTCCTCGAATAAATGGAAAAAATTAGTGTGCAAAAGAGCTGAAAATTGTACTCTTACATCGGTACAGAACCGTGGGCTTAGGGTATATTCTGCTTTAACGGAAGAGAATGAATGATGAACGACTTTTCGCCAGATACTATTACACTTATTAAAATATAAAATGTTGAAATTTTCGACTTTTGGATGATTCATATAAGAATAAAATAGTTGTCTGTATAGCCATCGTTTTTTATTAGGTCGGCATTATCGTTCGACAATGATGGTTTGATGCATAATGGATCAATAGTGAATAACAAATGAAACAGCCAGAATGAGTGACAAAAGTTACATATGAGACTGATTGCCTGTTAAAATGTCGCAAATACGTTATGCGAAAATTTTCATTTACCCGTTTGAGATAACGTCGATTGTTCTTCAATTATATATATCCAATTATCTATCACAGGCAAAGGAATTATTCATCATGAACTTCATTTCCGTAATTTAGTCGACATTTGAGGTTTATTTATGC
This sequence comes from Macrobrachium nipponense, assembly GCF_015104395.2. Classification (NCBI taxonomy): domain Eukaryota; kingdom Metazoa; phylum Arthropoda; class Malacostraca; order Decapoda; family Palaemonidae; genus Macrobrachium; species Macrobrachium nipponense. The sequence goes on from NC_087203.1 coordinate 21,645,357, forward strand.
AGAGTTTAAACATAATAAATCTTCACGACCTAAAGAATCGAAACAAGATTCAAAAAGATTTTGTCTTTAGAGGAGAATTATTTATCGCTATCTTGTTCGTATGTTGCGGTGTTCCTTGTAAACCAGTTCTTACTTGCCAAAAGAGTTGTTAAAATTCTGTGTAAAGTATTCAATGCTTTTATCTTGCCATAGAGAGTTAGATATAGAAATAAATTACTTTATTAAAATTAAATCTATATATATCTACTTTAAAAAAATTTCAACAACAAAATTTAACTTATAACATGTCACATCGTCATTCTTCATGTAACGATCTTTTTATTATTTTTATCAACTTGTGAAGCCGATCTTTTTGTTGAAATTAGTATTATAGCGCTTTCTGTCATTAGTAATGAAAGAGAAAAAATCTGAGTAGTATTATATAAGCAACGCAAGAATATTTAGTTTTAACTCATATACATAGTAAGTGTTGAAGAAATAATCAAAGTTAAGGCAAGGATACAAGGTAACTTTTAATTAGCATTATTGTCTTTTTTTTTTAAACATAGACGCATTAACATCATGAACATGTTAACAATTATTCCCTTGATTTCGCCCCTCCATACAAGTTACAGGATAAAATCTAGTTGCAGATTGAAGATATCGACAGACTGTCATATCTTCCTTGTGAATCTAATGCAAGATAATGATTACTTGTTAAACGGTCTCTGTATCAGTTATTGTTAACACATAATACACTTATTAATGTTAGTGCTAAGGTTGTTAACGCTTAAAGAAACGAAGAAGTGATTGGCAAGTAGTTCTCCCTCAGTTTTATCGGATAACGGTTTTAACTGCAGCTCAGAACCTCGATTAATAAATTCTGGTTGAAACAGAAACCAGAACGTGGGTCATAATAAATTATAAACATGGTTTCAATTCTGAATCCGCGCTTTCGTAATACGTCCATAAATTAAAGGCATGAGCGTGGCAGTTTAACTGAAGACTCTTTGATATTTCAGTTCAGTCAATGACTTGTCAATGACGCTGAGTACACAAAAAAGTGCTTCTGTGCTGAAAGAGGTTCAATTGAAGCCTTTCCACGATTGATCTTGACTTTCATACTCGATTCCTTTCCGGTCCTCCAGCGCTCGCTATTTCATGGTCTTTATTCTACAATAAAATACACAACAAAAATAATTAAATGGCGTTGAAATTCCATAAAAATGTAAGACCTTCCTGGATAAGCAGCGTTATTTGCATTAACTAGGTTTGTGTTACTTATTTCAATGTTAAACAAAAATATGACAAGTTTCCATCTACTAAGCGGTTTAATGGAAACCATGAAGTATACAATGCAAGGTATATTATTCCAGTAGTTAAAACTTCATTAAGTATAGCAAAACCCCGTTAAAATTGTAATGGCAAAAATTCCAATAATAAGGATGTTTTACTGTTTGTAATGATCGATGATATAAATGATTTACGTTCTAGAGAAGACCTTTTTTTTATTATAATTAATGTAACCATGCCAATTATTTTCTAATTTATTTATATGGCAGCAACTAGTCTCTCTCTCTCTCTCTCTCTCTCTCTCTCTCGGCTGGGCGTTATGACAAACACTTGAAGTACGGGACCATTTACTTAAAGAATATGCAAGTAATCTCAGATTTCCTAACTCGATGCTGCGCGTGAATTAATATTTGTGTCGCAACCAGATGAAGTAATATCCGTTACTAACTGAAGGCAGGATTCGGATTTAAAGTGAAATTTGTGCCATTTTGAGAGGCGACAGTCTGAGACTTTCGTGTGGGAGAGATGATGGATTTGTCACTCTGAAGAGAAGCTGCCTTCATTTACAAAGATATTTTTTGCTGATAAGGAAGGTTTTTTTTTTCTTTATCATATATTTGCAGCCACGGAAGTTTTTTTTCTAAATCATTAATTCTCATCTTATATGTATTCTCTCACGAGCATTACCTGAAACTATAATCCTGAAAAGCACTGACCCTTTCATCGTTATTTCCAATTTTATGTATTAAACTTCGCTTATCAAAGATTAATTCCTCCTGAATTAATAAGACTAGGTAAAAATTAGGTAAAAGGTCAATACATTTATTAATTTTTGTTTTGGGGGAGGGGGACCGGCCCATGCTATAAAAAAATTTCAAAATGTTTTCCTATACATATAGTATACCCTCATCATCAGAGGTTACGGTAATATGCTTTGCCCTGCAAGGGTTGGCACAAAAATAGCCATAAACTATAGATCAATGGCAAGAAAAATCAATTAATATTTCGTGCAGAACGTGTATAGATGACAGCAAACTGATTTGTGCATTTCTTTTGCGACAAAGTGAACGCATTTTTGAAGTGAGCTAAAGTAATCAGGTCTTTTGATCTTTTATTTGTTTTATTTTGTTATTTTGCAAAAGATGCGATAAATTAAACCGATTTAGCTTTGAAAGGGAGCAATAATTGGTATCCCTGCATCCGAATTTTACGCAGACTGATCAAAGAACTGTATTGAACAAATTGTTTCTGTATAATAATACTTTTATATATATACTTATATTTTCATAGGGAATAACTCATGAATAGCATTAAACAATGTGATTAGAAAACCAGTTTATCTAAGTTTTGACTGGTGAGAAGTTTCGCCATCCCTAATATTGTTTAACAACTCATTTTTGTACGGCAAAGTATTGAGATTTTTTATTTTTTATTTTTTCAAGGATATCTTCAATTGGTCACATGTATTGTTATTCTGAATAATTTCCGTCTTTACAAAGACTGCCATAAGTTACAGTTAGCCAGTTTTAAAATTTGGCATTAGCAGATCAACCAGAGATAACTATCGCTAAGCAGAAATGCAGTCAATGAGAGATGACGTCAACTTTCGAAAGGGAAATTTTGTCGTCTATCAAACCCCACAACGTGATCCGGCTTACATACATACATAATTTCACTTGCTGGGACAATAGATGGGGAGATTTCAATGAATTTTTTAATAGACTAAATTCACTAGCTCCGACCATAAAATTTAATACAGATGTACTAATCACAAGAGAACAGAGCAGACATGCTTTCACGGTATATCGGAAATCCACGTTCCCTGTTTCTTATAGTCATTTCCTAAGCTACCACGATGTCTCCGTCAAGATAATGGTCGGTTGCAACCTATTATTCCTCAGTAGGCTCAGAATATGTTCAAATGGATACTTAGATAAAGAATTCAATACGATCCACCAACAAGTAATACAACTGCACTTCCCACTACACATTATTGAAATGGTTATTAATAAAGTAAATAGAATATACTACAGAGGTCCCACGAACAACAGGAAAGAAAACATTTCAACGATGAAATAAAGCTCCCGTAAAACGAAAGCATCCAAAAAAGCTAGAGAAACACCTCAATTTAATAATCCATTTACTTTCCCTTATCTCAAATCCATCGGGAGCTCGCTCATTAATGTATATTACTTAAATGAAAGAGGGGCAGAAGCCGGAGTTTACACGGTACCATGCAGCAATTGTAAGAATGTTTACTTACGGGAGACGGGTAGATCCATCTTGCAAAGATTAACGGAGCACACACACACACACACACACAAACAGTACGACTATGCTACAGTGTGTTTAGGGATTTTATTGCCACAAATGGGATTAAAGGACCATAACCATAACCTGGAGTGTGGCAGAGCCGGGTTTCTCAAAAGTGGCGTCCGTACAAAAGGAAGTAACCTATCAGAAGGACTTTGGAAATTGGATGCATCGACGATTTCATCCTCAGCCTTTTCTCAAGCAGGTGTTTCAGAAAATACACTCACCGGACTCGTTGTTAGACGGGAGTTTATGAGGCCCAAAACATCAGGGAATAATTTAATTTCAATCCTTCCTGGGTCAACGGTCACCTGCACACCAACAGCGACGTAAAGCTACACCTACATATGCATATATACTCCTGGAACATATCGTCTGTCCATATTTTTATCACTGAACAAAGGGAAAACAGAAGGAAAGTACCAAAAATAATTGGTTGCAACGTGCAATATTGTTTTATGGGCCTTTTTATCTTCAAATTATACAGTTGTATTGCAGTAAAAAAGACTATATATATATATATATATATATATATATATATATATATATATATATATATATATAGTATATATATATATATATACACTGAAGATAGCAGATTCCAGCATCTTCCTTTTGTACGTACAGTGTGTTTGTGTGTGTGTGTGTGTATTTATATCTCCTCTCTTATTCCTTAGATCATCAGATCTCAATCTCAAAGTTGAATGAAAGCACCAACCTCTAAAATCACCAATGGTGCACCTATGCCTCAACATCTTTTCTGATTGGATCCTATTCGTCCTACACTCATATCATAGTACACCATTAAGCTAAGGCTAAACGAAACTCATGATCTACACAAATATAAATGAATTTACGTGAGGTGTTCTTGAGTTTTTGCAAATAGTTAGATTTCTTTATTGAGCTATTTATAGTGAAAGAATAAGATTATGAGTAGCTCTAAGTAATTGCTCTTCATCGGGTATATTTCCTTGGGAAACTGACTTCTTCTACAGTAATCTGGATGATATTAAGAATTTAATGTTGTTTTTGTCGGTCAACTGTAATCAACGGCTGTCTGGGGCTAGTAC
>NC_087203.1:21655011-21662511 GCF_015104395.2 Macrobrachium nipponense
GATGTCAGAACAAGAAAGTTGTTGTTCAATAGAAAATGAAATACCAGCAGGTCAAAAATGTAATAATGATAATGAAACCACAGTGACCGATGAGTCGGACTGTAATGAAACATTGTAGAAAACATGAAAGTAAACAAAAAGCGAAAGCACGTAAAAATGCAACAAAAAAGAGTAAAAGAAAATCTCATAATAATTAACATCATTAGGATAGCCACCCTTAACTATTAACGGTATTAATGATAGAATGAAACAAGAGATGCTACACTCATTTAACACCTTCAACAAAATAGACATTTCTTTTAGTCCAAGAACACAATGTTAAGGATATTAAAGATATAGAGTTTTTGTCATACAGGTATAATGTAATTTTCAATCCAGCCATTTGTCTTAAAGGTGGAACCTGTATTCTCATCAAGAAGACTTAGATTTCGTAATTAAGCATGTTGAAAGAAGTGGAGATTCTAGAATATGTTCTGTACATGGTGAGGTGAATGGTAGTAAGATTCTCATTGTTAACATTTATGCTCCTTCAGGTCATAATCATACAAGGAACGGGAAGAGCTTTTTGACAAGGAATTGCCCTACTACTTACGGTATGATAATAGCCATACTATTATGGGAGGTGACTGGAACTGTGTTTTTGAGTCCTAGAGACAATTCTAATAATAGTGAATCAAACGTTTCGAAATCACTGCTCAGATTAATTAGGACCCTTAGGTTTAATGATGTATGGTTTTTGCATAATAGGGAGCCCCAGTATACTTATGTAAGTACAAACTACGGTTCGCGCATTGATAGATTGTACTGTCAGACGCTCAGAGACAATGTAATTTCAAGCGAAATGCTACCTGTGTCATTTTCTGATCATTCCGCTGTCATTTGCAAAATTAAGATTAATCCAAACATTAGTATTGGGAGCTCATTTTGGAAACTTAATACCAGTTTTCTAAAAGACGAGGAAATTAAAGAAAAGTTTAGGAGGTTGTGAACATTCTTGAAAACACGTAAAAGCAATTTCTATCATATCAGTAATTGGTGGAATGATTTGGTGAAACCAAAATAAAAAAAACAATTTTTCGTCAGAGAAAGTAAAAGGATTAGCAGGCAGAAGTTTGGGGTCATCAATTATTTTGAAGCAAAACTAAGGAAACAATACATGAAACTTAATGTGTCAGGAAACTCAGATTTTGCAGATATTACATTCTCAAAGACAGAATACACAATCTAAAATCTCAGATTTTAGAAGGGGTTAAAGTACGATCAAGAATTCAAGACAGGATTGAAGGGGGAAAAGCCTTCTCTTACCTTCTTGGACAACAAAAGCAATAAATAGTAAAAAGGTCGTGACAGAAATAGACGCAGAACGAAACATAATTCCGAATCTTGATGAACGGTACTGTTCTTACAAATAGCCAGGCCATTGAACACTATGTGTTCAGGTATTACCAAAAACTTTACCGGAAAAACATTTGTGATGTACCTATGCAAAACTTCTTTATGCAGTTTGTAGAGAAAAAATTGACTGATTCTGATAATGATATATTTCATAAGAATATATCTTTCAGAGATACGTGATGTTATTCGTTCCATTGCTAACAATAAATGTCCTGGTATAGATGGCATCCCAATAGAATTTTATAAGGTATTTTGGGAAGATATTAAGGATGAACTAAAGCTGTTGCTTGAAAATATTATAGAATGAAAAAAACTCTCTCCAAGAGTCAGAGTATTGCATTGGTCACTCTCATATCGAAAGGCACCGATGAGAGTCTTTGACTAATTGGAGACCAATTTCATTGTTGTGCTGTGACTATAAGATACTGCTAAGATAATGGCGAAAAGAATGCAAACAATTATTCTTAACCTTATCAGTCCCGAACAATTTTGTGTGCCTGGAAGATCCATAAATACATGTAATACTTTAATTAGAGATATTGTGTATTATTGTAGTGAGAAAAAGAGTTCAAGGTGCTATTTTAAATCTTGATTGGTCGAAAGCATTTGACCGTGTTGATATTAATTTTGTACTTCGGATTCTTGAAAGACTAGGTTTTTGTGATGAACTGATTTCCTGCATTAAGATATTGTACACGAATATTGGAAGTTGTTGCATTGTTAATGGTAACATTGGTAAATACTTTAGTGTGGAGAGGGGAGTCCGACAAGGCTGACCTCTTTCTATGCTCCTTTATGCTGTTTTCCAGGAACCTCTGTATCTTGCTATAAAAAGAAATAGTTGTATTGAACACTTGCCCTTACAAATGATAACCACCTTAAAATTCTTGGGTTTGCCGATGATACAAATATTTTCGTTTGCCAGTGACAAGGGAATTTTTGGAGATTAGCACATCAGTGTCTAAATTTGAAGCAGCCACGGGTTGCATGCTAAATAAAAATAAGACAAAAGAAAATATTTGGATTAGGCCCATGGGGTGATAGGTTCTGTTTTGCCTTTATCATGGCTTTTCAAGGATATACAGGTTCTTTTACAACTTGGGAATTCTATTTTCTGATAATTACGAAATGGCTGTTAATTCTTCGTGGACAAATATATTATGTAAAATTAAGAATACTTTGGCGAGCTTTCACAACAGAAGACTTACGTTTCATCAAAAAGCTGTTATTGTCAATACCTTGATTTTTTCAAAGACATGGTATGTTTCCCATATTTACCCTTTGCCTGTCAAATATGCAAAACTAATAAGTAAAGAAATTTTCTTTTACATTTGGGGGAAAAATGTGAATTCATCAAAAGAGACACTTTAACAAAGTCAAAGATTGAAGGAGGGATAGGAATGTCAAGTCTTTAGGAAGACACAAAGTATTCTAGCTGCTTCTTTCTTAAAGTTACACTGATGAGAAATACAATTTTATGTCAAATTATTATAACAATTCACATATGAAGGGCTTGTTTACCGGAAATTCAACACAAAGAGACAATTCATGTGTAATGGCACCTATGTATTCTGAGGTCTTAGTAACAGTTAGGAAATGTAAAACATTTCAGAATTTTCCTTTTCTTAAATCGAGAACTATATATGTGAACTTATTGCCAAGTGTACAGCCAACTGTTGAGAGTAGATACCCCCTTATAATTGGCATCTGATTTGGTAAAACATCAACATGAAATTACTTTCTGCTACTGATAGGGAAATAATATATAAATATATTCACGAAATATTATTCCCAATAAAAAAAGGTAAAAAGAAATGAAAAATAATTCAAAACTCTGATTGCAGTTTTGTGATGCTGAGGAATCAATATTCATATGGTTTATTTCTGCAAGAAAATTGCAAATGTAATAATATGGTTAAAAAGAATTTTGAAGCTATTTTGTTCACTGCAATTTCATTAGAATTATGTATTTTGATTTCCCAGAGTCATCGAGGAAACAAAGGAACACTGCAACTTTAATTTTGTCAAGTTATATTGTAAATATATGGTTGTTCAAAGACAAGACTGTGCCTGAACGTTTGATTATAAATAGAATAAAAGCTTCGATTATAAAAAAAACAGAGATATCAAGGCCATTTTGAAAGATAAATTGTTAAAATATTTCACAAAGAATTTTTGTAACATTAAATGCAATGTATTTTAGATGGAAATATATGTAGTTCTGGATTTATTGTAATGTTTTGTAAATAATTTATTGAATATAAACTTAAAGAAAAAACAAAAAAAAGTACTCTACAGCTCTGATCGGCATGACGATCTATTTTCGACGGGGTGGGAACTCTTCAGACACTTTAAGACGTTTGATTACTTTGAGGTTAGTCTCATTTTTTGTTGGCACACATCAATGGAGTTGTTGAAGTAATTTTTTCTCTAGACGTCCATATCACTAATCCTTTAAATTAATCTCGTACCTTATGTATATGTATTTTACTGCCATTATTGAATTGTTAGAGATCATTTTATACATCTTCCTAGTATATTTCATGACTGCATTTTCTTATCTGGGTTTAATCCGTAAAGATTGATTTATCAGGGATTTAGTTTCTAGGAGTTATGTGGCGGTCGTAATCGGTATTGATAGGGTTGTGTCCATATATATATATATATATTATATCTATATATATATATATAGTATATATATATATAATATATATATATAATATATATATATATATATATAATATATATATATATATATATATATATATATATATATGATATATATATAGATATAATATATATATATATATATATATATATAATATATATATATATATATATATATATATATATATATATATATTATATATATATATCATAGTAGTTTCGTTATATTTATGGTAGTAAATTTTTTTTGGGATAGGTTGTGAGAGATTCAAGTCGACGGGACATGAGGTCCAGTGCCATGGACACCGCATCTGGGTTGCATCATTAATTTTCCAATCGTGACATTATTGGGACACTGTTGTGATTATAATAATAAATGTGTTACTTTGTTATATTTATTTTCATATTTTTACGCGATTTTTAAATGTCTTTTGAGACAAAAATCACTCATCAGATAGAGGTCAAAATCTAAAAAAAAATATTGTATTTAAATTGGATTTTTTTTTAAAGTTTTTTTTTTTTCCATAAATTTTTAACAACAACAAACAGCCAAAACAAAAGAAAAAAAAACTAAAAAAATCTATATGTTTTGAAATTTCTATGTTTTACATTCATTGCCCTATTTTAAGCCAATTTTTAGATAATTTTGAAATGAAAATTAGTCATTAAAACTAGGTAAATTTATTAGAAATATTGTATTCAAATTAAATACATTTTTGAACTGCTTTTAAATCATTTAAAAATCGTATACATTATAGCAATTAATGTACCATAAACATTTTCAACAAATCTTTTAGTTTAATTAACTATTTATGGTAAAATTTTGTATCTAAATTGAAATGTTTTCAAAGCATTTTTAGGTTTCTTTTTGTTCTTTGTAATTTAAATACTATTTATGGTAAAATATTATATGTAAATGGAAATAATTTTTTAATGGTTTTTAGGTCTCTTATTTCCTCCTTTTTTTTTTTAGTTCAAAATACACTATGTAGGTTGAAATATGCATGTAAATTGAAAAAACTTTTTAAAGTTTTGTTAGTTTCTTTTTAATCAATTTTTCAAATAGTTTTTGAAGCAAAAATCCGCCAACAAAAGAGGAAAAACTAAAAAATACTGTGTAAAAAATGAAATTATTTTAAAAACTTTCATTGTCCCCTTATTAGGCGATTTTGTAAATGATTTTGAAATCAAAATCAGAATCTAAATTGTTAATTATTTTTAAAGTCCTTTTATTTTAAATTCATTATGGTATTTTTAGACTATATTTTAAATGATTTTTTAAAAGAAACATCAGTCATAAAAAAATTAAAATCCTTCAAAAAACAAAAAATTTATGTTATATTCATTCCTAAAATAAAAATCTGTCATCAAAAAGCGGGCAAAAATCCTTGAAATATTGTATATAAATTAATCATTTTTTTATACTTAATTTTATTGTTTCTATCTTCAACCATTTTTTAAAATGGTCTTTTAACAAAAAATTATAAAAAACTGATAAAGTTTCAAAACTTTTTGTACTAATATTGTAAAATATTTTGAACGTTTATGTTACATTCATGGACCCTTTTTTTAAAGCAATTTTTGAAAGGATTTTTAAACAAAAGTCATCCATAAAAAAGAAGGGCAGAACCCAAACCCAAAAGATATTGCATTTAATCTAAAGTTTTTTTAAGCCTTTTCTGTTTTTAGATTTTTACTTTTTTAAAGAGTATTTTTATATGATTGAAACAAACAAAAAACAGCTAAGACGAAGAGAAATATTTTGCAAAAATTTATATATTTGAAAAACGTTTATTATAAATTCATTGCCCTATTTATAGACGATTTTTAAAATGATCTTTAAGGACAAATCAATATGATAAAAAAATCGTACAAGTTTCAAATATGAATTGAAATGTGATTTAAAACTTTTTATGTTATGTTCGTTGTCATATTTTTATTTGATTTTTTAAATGATTTTCGAACAAAAATGACTCGTCGAAATGAGGCCAAAATAGTGAAAAATATGGTATTTAAATTGAAAGAGATTAATAAAAATATTCGTTTCCTATACAAAAACAGCCAAATAAAAGAGGTAAAAACTCTAAAAAATATTGTGCAAAATTTACATATTTCTTAAGTGATTTTATATTATATTCAATGTCCGAATTTTAGGTGATTTTTAAAATTTAAGTAAAAAATCAGTCATAAAAAATCGGGTAGAACTATTAAAAATATTGGATTCAAATTAAATCTCTTACAAACTACTTTTGATTTTAAGTTCATTGTCCTATTTTTAGCCAATTTTCTCAATGATTTTTGAAGAAAAATCATCCATAATAAGGAGGAAGGAATTTCAAATAAACATGTAAAATAATTATTTAATTTTGGGATTGTCCACTCATTTTTTATGACTGATTTTTTTTTTTTTTCAAAAAATAATGATTAAATCGCCTAAAAATGAGACAATGTATGTAGCATAAAAAGTTTATTAAATCTTCCATTTTTTGTTTTTGCACAATATTTTTTGAGGTTTTTTCTTTTTGTTTCGAAAATCATTATAAAAATGAAAAAAACAAAATGAAATGAAAAAAAACTTAAAATATATATCAATTTAAATGAAATGTTTAGTGCGTTCTAGTCCTCCTTTAGATGTGTGATTTTTGTTTCAAAAATCTTTTTAAAAATCACATACATTTAAGTCAATCGATGTGATATTAAGAGCTTTAAAAAAATTTTTCAACTTTGGTACACAATTTTTGAGAGCTTTTTCATCTTTTGATGCCAGATTTTTGTTTCAAGAAATCATCATAAAAATCACCTAAAAAGGAGACAAAAAATATAACATTTATAATAGTTTTGCACTTGTTTTAATACTGACTTCAGTTTCCATAATCATTTCGAAAATTAATTACGTCAGGACAATGAATATAACATAAAAAAAACGGTTTAGAAAATAAATAATTATTGAACTAAAAATTTTTTTGATAACTAATTATAAAAAATCACATAAAAAGGAAAAAAATGTAAAAAAAAAAAATTTAACTAAAAATACAGAATTATTTCCGTTTTTCCCCTTCCCCTCTTTTTCTTTTTATGGGGATTTTTTATATTGATTTTTTGTTTTGAACAAAAATAGCAAAAATAGAAAAAGAAAATATACTCAAAATATTGTGCAAAAATGTACGTTTTATTTCTAGGCGACTTTTTAAAAATAATTTTAGAAATAAAAATCATTCATCAAAAAGAGGGCAAATCTACCAAGATAGGTGTATTCAAATTAATTTTTTAAACTGATTTAATTTTAAATACGTTTTCTTATTTTAGCCAATTTTCTGAATGGTAGGTATTTGAAACAAAAGTCATCCCTAAAAAATAAAAGAACAAACTCTCAAAGATTTATTGTACAAAAAATAAAATACTTTTAAAAATTATTTTTTACATAAAAATCTATCATCA
>NC_087203.1:21667511-21677511 GCF_015104395.2 Macrobrachium nipponense
TTTTTGTTACTTATTTATTTGAATATATATATATATATATATCTATATATATATATATCTATATATATAATATATATATAGATATTATAATATATATATATATATATATACTACCTATATATATATATATATATATATATATATTCAAATAATAAGAATAATATAGATATAAAAAAATAAAACAAATAAAAATAAATAATATGAATAAAAATATATAAATAAATTAATAAAAATAAGTAAACAAATAGATAGATAAAAAAAAGACTAAAAAAAATAATGCATAAAAAGCAAATAAATAAAAAAAAAAAATGAATGAATAATAATAAATAAATTAAATAAAAAAAACTAAACATAAATTAAATAAATAAATCAATCAAGATAAATAAATATATATAAAAATAAGTCAAAATAAACAAATAGATATATAAGAAATGAATAAGAAAATAATTTAAAAAATGAATAAACAAATAAAATAAAACTGGAAAAATACATTCAAATAAAAATAAACTAAGGAAATAAATAAATGAAATAAATGAAAAACAAAAGTAATAAACAAATAAAAAAATAAATATAAATAAATGAATAAAAATAAATAAAAAATAAGTAAAAATAAATTGAAATAATTAAATAATTAAAAATAAATAAAACATAAATAAACAATAAATATAAATAGATAAATAAGAACTAAATAAATCAAAATTAATTAAACAGTCAAAATAAATAAATAAATCAATCAATAAAAATAAAATTAATTAATTAAAAAAAATATATAAATAAATCAAAATAACTAAATAAATAAATAGATGAAAATAAATAAATATATCAAAGCAAATAAATACGTAGAAAAAAAATAAAAATAAATACAATAAAATAATTAAAATAAAATAAAAAATCAATGAAAATAAAAAAAAATAAAAACAATAAATAAAAATATATAAATATAAATAAAAATAAATAAATTAAAATAAATGAATGAAAAAATAAATAAAAATAAATAAAACTAAATAAATAAATAAATAATAATAATTAAAAGATAAATAAAATAAATAAGAAAATATATAGAAGTGAATGAGTAATTAAAAATAAAAATAAAAAAAATAAATATAAAATGAAATAAATAAATTGAAAGTAAATAAAGAAATCAAAATAAATAAATGAAAATAAATACAAATAAATCAATCAAAATAAATGATTATATAATATGTAAATAAATAAATAAATAAATAAAAATAAATAAATACAAATCAAATAATATAAATAAATAAATACATAACTATAAATAGATAAATGAATAAAAAAAAAATGAATAAATAAATAAATGAATAAATAAATAATAAAAAATAAATAAATAGATAAATAAATAAAGAAAAAGTAGATAAATAATAATAATAATAATAAATAATATCCTTTATTTCGGTTCAGGGCCATATACATGAACATACAAAATACACAGTAACATACACAATCTAGATATATGAGTCAATATGATAGGAAAAAATTAGTAATCGGCACTTATCCACAAAATAGCTGAGGTAGCATAAAAGATAGTAATCAAAATACTGGTAATAGTAATAATATTGGTGAGAAAAAAAAAAGATGCATTGAGAGTATATAACAGTTAGTGCACAAATTATATAGCTTAAATTTTCACTAGAGACCTTACGTGGTTACAGTAGTCTGGTCCAGAGGGCTAAATTCATAAATTGAATGTATATAAAAAAAAAAAAAACTTTAACTTGATAGTAATCACAGAAATAATAAAAAAAATAAAATATCAGCAATAAATATAATAATGACAAAATCTGCAGATGACATCTTGCTAATACAGAGATTAAGTCCTTTAGGGACAAAGGCCTCATTTTCCCATCTTTCCCCACAATTTAGATCTTCTTGCTTCACTCCTTAGGATGCTTTGTATGAGCGAGTTGCCGCTGTTTCTCAACTCGGGTTACCAGGCTGGACATTGTTCGCCTTACAATGATTTTTAAATTGTCCAGGTGGTTTTCTAGACATCTGTGTGGCGGAGTGGTAGCGTGGAGTGTTTGTGAGGCGTCTCAGAATGTCATTGTGCACAACAGTGATACGTCTCATGTTCTCTCGGGTATAGTTCGTCCAGAGGGAACACCCATAGATACTGTAGCAGTACGAGCGGAAGAGCAGCAGTTCACGTCTCGGTGACAGAAGGCAAACCTCCTTGTAATCATGTTGCCAGTTGCACATAGTTTACGACGCCTACTGTTCAATGTCTGCCGTATCTTTTAGGTCGTCGGTTAATAATGTGACCCAAATACGGAAATTCGCGCACAAATTCCAGCCGATGGTTTCTGAGGAAAATTTGTGGTTTTTTTTTTCTGCGATATGCTTAAGCGATCTCGGGAGCAGCGACATGCCAAGGGGTCTTGGTTTCGTGTAGATTATATCAAATTCCTCTGCATATTGGCGGCAAGTGTCGATGAGTCGTTGGAGGCCATGCACTGATGGGGAAATCAGAACCCATATCTTCGGCGTAACAGAGGTTTTTTATTTATAGTTGTTTCATTGACAGTGCATCCGATTGGGAGTGAGTTCAGTTTGACATTCAAGGCATCTGTGTACGTATTAACAGGTATGGAGAGAGAATGCCCCCTTGCCGAAGCCCGTTTTAGGGAGCCGAAGGTGTACGATAATACGTTGCCCATTTGACGAACAGAACTTGCTGTGTGGAAGAACCAGCAATGTAAAATGCCAATTAGATATAGGGGTGTGCCCCTTTTATGCAGCTTCAGGAATAGCTTCAGGTAGTTTACTCTGTCAAATGCTTTTCTCACATCTACGAAACACAGGAAAACCGGAGATGCTGAGATAAGGTAGTAGTTCAGCAATTCTTTCAGTATGTAGATGCAGGTGTCGGTTGAGTGGTTTGCTTTAAACCTGACTGGTTATCAGTGTGTGTAGAAAGGGGAGAAGTCTCACAAGAAGTCTCTCAAGTATCTTCGATGCGATCGTTGTGATTGCAATTGGCCGGTAGTTGCCAGGGTCAGCTGCATCCTTTAGCTTGTTTTTGATTAATGGTATCAAGTAAACTAAGAGTAGGGAGTCTGGAAGAAACTGGTGAATTATGCACGCATTGAATAAGGCAGCTAGCAAAATGTAAATTATCGGATGGCAGAATTTGAAAGCCTCTGCGGGAAGACATCACAGCCGGGCGATTTATTATTAGGTATGCTGTTTATGGCATCGCTGATGTTACCTGGCGTAATACAGTCTGCAAAATGAAATTAAATGTTGTCATTAAGGAGGTTATCTACCTCGCTTCAGGAATCCTGATCATTTATGCAATTCAGGATATTGTTGAAGTGATCACCCCACATCCTTGCGATAGCCTCGTCTCCGACTGCTTCCCCTACTCTCTGTGATAGCTTTTTTAGTTTTGGGATTTAAGGACTGGATATCTTTCCAAAGACGAGGGTAATCACCAGATTCTACGTTTCTAGACTTGCATCGGCTCTTAGTTGTTTTTTTCATTTAAGCTGCAGTGCTTAAGAGCAAGTTTGAATTGCGCTCTCGCCTGCCTCATTAGTAATGCAGTGTGTCCTTCGGGCTGCTGCCTTTTGCCTCCACAGTAAAAACATTTCTCGTGAGTATGTATACAGATCCTTAACCAAGTCATTCCAACCAGGTATATACGAGAATTACCTTGACGAAATCTAAAGGCAGTTTAGCCCGAAGCAAGCATAGCGGAGATTATGTTCGAATAAAATTCATTCAGATCCCTCTTGTGGTGGTCATTTCTACATTTTGTATTGTACACAGTAAGGCGTCAGCCGGTTGAATTATTGACCGCAACCTGGTTTCCGTGGTCGCCCTAAAGTATCTGGTTTTCTGTTGGTTTTAAACTCCCAATTAACCGCTGGTGGGCGGTCAGTTAGTGGGTTCACGATAGGGAGGGTATGGGGTACTGAATGACACCTGTAATGGGATGTGATCGTAGCCCGTTGCAGATCGTAGCGAATATTGCAGGTCATAATAGAATCATGAAGTTGTGGAGATTATTATTATTATTAATTATAAAGAATAGTTTTAACCAGGACCACTGGCGGGTGATTTTCAGCTCTCATAGGGCTGGCCCGAAGGATTTGATAAAATGCCAGGTCTAGGCCAAAGGCCAGGAACTGGGACCAAATAGGTCATATAGTATAATACTAATAAATTAAAATTAGGTAAAAAAAAAACAAATGCACAGAGGCATAGGCTTTCATACTAGAATCAAACAGCATTAAATACATTTACTCACATTTCCATACATACTAAAAATGTTATTAAAATTAACAAAATAGTCAAGAAACTTAAAAATTTGATCTAAAATTCATTAATTGCTCTGAGGTTTTTGTATATATACTTATTTTTATATTTTATCAATTAAATAAGTGTTTCTTAGAAACTTCATAATCGGAACGACTGAAAATGTGAAAGATTCTGACAAAATATCTTTTAATGCTTTACTTCCAAAAGTTGACAGTCTCTGCTGGTCATACTTTGGACAATGACACAATATGTCTGACAGTTTATCATTCCTTGCACTCTGAGCACTCTGGAGCAGGGTCACATGGGCTGCTCATTAAGTGCCCATGTGTCACGAGTGTGGCCTATACGTAAACGTGTCAGGATTACTTGTGTGTGTCTTTCTCTCTGATATATGGAGCTCCATTTCGTAATGTCAGGTTTTATTTGTTTTAATTTATTACTTTCAGGTTCTTCGCTCCATATATTTTGCCATTTATTTACAATTCTTGTTTTTAAATAAGCTACAGTGTCACTAACAGGGATTTTTACATCTGTTTCTCATCATGTGGACCTGCTCCTTGGCTGCTTTATCAGCTTCTTCGTTTCCTTTTATTCCGACATGGGCAGGGATCCAACATATTTCAATATTTTTTTTCCCTTTTATAAATTATAGAGTAAAAACTTTATCTGTTGCACAATATTATTTTTGGGATTATAAACTATTATGGCTTCTATAGCACTTCTAGAGTCGCTATAAATCACGAAATAGTTTAAGGGGAGTGTTCTTTTGATTATTCTTATGGCCAATGTTATTGCACATAACTATGCTGTAAATACTGAAGCATTATTGGGAAGCGGAGAACCTGCATGTTTTATCCTGGGACACTGCAGCATATCCCACTCCGTATTCTGACTTGGATCCATCCTGTATATCTTGCATAATGTGACTTTTTGGTTATGTGCTCTATTGTATGTTGTTTCTGATGTTCTGGGGTATAAGATACTTTTTTGATAGAAATTTTAATTTTGTGCAAATGTTTATTTTATTCATAATCCAAGGAGGAGTAGTTTTACTATTGGAGGTAGTTGGATATTTATATCAGTGACTCAAACAATCTTCTTGATCTAATTGGAAAAGGTGGTGAATGATTGTTAATAAATACATCCCTTAGTTCAAATAATTTTTGGTTGGTGAATCACTTGACTTAATTCTTAGGGCACTTTTCATCGTTACTAACTCTCTATGGAGAGAGAGTAGTTCACGCACATTCTACCTGTAAAGAAGAGGTTGGTGATGATTTAAAAGCTCCTGTACATATTCTAAGTCCTTCATTATGACTGGGTCCAAAATTTTCAGTACTGCGTTTGAAGCTGAGCCGTATATTTCACTTCCGTAGTCAATGATAGACAACACTGTTGCTTTATATAGTAATGTAAGGGTTTGTCTATCAGCTCCCAATTAGTTGTTTGATAATTTTCTAATTAGATTCAATGCTTTTTTACATTTTGACTTCACATATGTTATGTGGGCTTTCAGTTCAAGTGAGTATCAAATACTAAACCTAAAATTTTGCAGTCTGGCCAATTTGTATACTTTGATTTCCGATTTTCAAATCTATTTCTTCCACCTTTCTTCCATGCTTTATCTTTGTAAAATATTACTGCTTGAGTTTTACTTATGGACAATCTAAATCCTACAGATGAGGTCCATTCATCTATTTTTATTATAGATTGTTAATGATGCGCTCTGCATGTTTAATGCGAGATGCTGAATAGAAGATGGCAAAATCATCCATATAAAGGTTGCTTTTAATTACGGTGGGCAGATTTTTATTAATTTCATTAATTGCTAAGGTAAAATAGTGTGCCACTAAGGACACTTCTTGTGGAACACCATTTTCTAGTGGGAATGCTCTGGACAAAGCATCATCAATTTTCACCTGAAAACTTCGATTTGTTAGAAAACTTTGGATAAACTTGGGTAAATGTCCACGAACGTTGTTGTTTTGGTAATGCTTTTAAAATAGAATACCTCCATGTAGTGTCATATGCCTTTTCTATGTCAAAAAAGACTGCCATAGTTATCTGTTTTTGTTCAAATCCTCTGCGTATATGGTCTTCTAGGATAGAGAGAGAATCCAATGTGGACCTGT
Source organism: Macrobrachium nipponense (assembly GCF_015104395.2). NCBI lineage: Eukaryota > Metazoa > Arthropoda > Malacostraca > Decapoda > Palaemonidae > Macrobrachium > Macrobrachium nipponense. The sequence goes on from NC_087203.1 coordinate 21,673,928, forward strand.
TACTCTGTGACCCAAACTGAGTGGGAGTTAAAATTTTGTTTTCTCGAATGTGCCATGTTAGTCTAGCATTTACCTCTTTTTTCAAGTAATTTGCATAAGCAACTTGTTAAAGATATTGGTCTGTAATTATTAACGTTGCTTGGATCCTTTCCAGGTTTGGGGATAGGAATTATTATGGCTTTACGCCATTCATCAGGAAATAGATTCTGAAGCCATAAATGATTATAAATTGTAATAAGGATGACTTTGCTAGCGGAGCTAAGTGGTCGATCATTCTCAAAGAGAGAGCATAATCCAACTCTTCCATATTAAATTTGCTATTATAATATATATCTTCTTGTGTTTCAAAATTTATTGTTATTAGTTCTTCATTACTTTTCTTTGTGCGGAAGTGCTCATCTAAATTTTTATCGCTACTTACATTAGCTAAGTTTTCTCCTATTATATTACTTATTTCTTTTGGATCAAGTATTCTTTTTCCATCTTCAATATGGCATGTCTAGGTGGTTTAACTTGGGTACCATTTATTTTCTGAATTTTTCCCATATTTTTTGTATGGGAGTATTATTAGAGAGATCTGATACATATTTCCTCCACGAAATTATTCTTCCTTGATTACTTCCCTTTTAAATTTTGCAGATATTTTGTTGTATACAGCTTTAATGTATCGATTTCTAATAATAATATAGTCATTTTTTGTAAAGTTCCTTCTAATATTGGCAATGTTTTATTTATTTTATTATTGAACGTTCTATTTAAATTATCTAACCGTCTCCCTATTGAGTGTTTTATATTAATTAATTCTGTTAGTTTATCAGACCACCAAGGACTTTGTGCTTTGTTGGATGGGGCTTTGACTTTGGTATTGCTTGATCAGCAGCCTTTTTAATGAAATCAACGAGAATTTTGTTAGTTTCATTATGGTCTTCTAAATATTCAAATGGTTGGATATTTCTCGTGTGCATTTCATATTTCTCCCAATCTGCTTTATTAATGTTGTAGTGAGGAACATGTTTTGCGAGGATTATTATGTAATAAGGATATTAATAATGGGAAATGATCACTGGTGTGCAGTCATCAACTATATTCCAATCTATTCTGTCAACTATATTTGTTTTGTACAAAGAGTAAGGTCTACTGAAGAAAATGTTCCATGTGTTTTTGAAAAATATGTACTAATTTCGTCATCATTTATACAGCACATGTCGTTTGACTCCATGAACTCTTCAATTTTACTCCCTGCTTTATTTGAGATTGTACAGTTACAGTCCCATATCGGGTTGTGAGCATTAAAATCCCCTACTATTAATGTAGGTTCTCTGGCATTGTCAAACAAATCCTTAAGTTTTTCTATGTCGTAATTTTTGTTAGGTTGGTTGTATATGTTATAAATTACATAGTTATAGTTTTTTATTCGTATTTTGATGCTTGATATTTGCAAGTCAGCAAAGTTTACAGGTACCCTGTCGTAACATACTTTGTTATGTACATATATAGCAGTACCTAAATTTCCTTCTTCTTCTCTAGATGTAGATACTAAGGTATATTTACCAATGTTGATACTGTTTTATTAACGTTTGTAAACATAATCATTGGTTCGTATTCTTTCAGTAAGCGTTGTAATTCTCCCAAATGTAATCTGGTTCTGAAGACCATTTATGTTCCATTGTATTATATAATTATTGAAAATATTATGTTAAGTGTGTTCAAGCATTACTTTCTTGTTGTGGTTTATCTATTTGCAATTTTTCTAAAATTTTATTTACGACATTTATTTGTTTTTCCTTATACGACATTAGATGTCCAATGCACATACAGCCTTTTTTGTGAGTCTCTAGACTAGTGGTTTCTTTACTTCTACTTTTATTAAAATTTCGTATAGTGTTTGTTAAACTGTCTTTTGTTTATGTTTTCTGTCTTTGTTGCATAATTCTATGAAACATTCATTACATCCACATGTGTTTTTATGTGTCCTCCTTTTTTCATTTACTCTTAGTGCACCAATTACCGGAGATGGGGTAATCTCTTCTCCCTTCACATAATCATTGTCTATGGTGTTCTCCTCTATAATTTCTTTATTGTTCTGGGTATTTTCATCCATTTCTTTTATTATTACTTTAGGAGACAAAGGTATGTTCTTATTTTCTGGTGCTGTGCACTTTTTTGGATCCTTGGTCTTTGCTTTAACAAGATACCTCTCTAATAATTGTTTCGGCTTTTTGGGTTTTCAGGTGGAAGTTTTCTCTCTAAAGGCCTTTTTTTTATCTTTAGCTACCAGCTCATAACTATCTCGTGATGTTTCAGTGATACATGTATCATTTTCTTGTGTTTCCATTTCCCTTAATATCTCAAATGAATTTGAACATATATCTGCAAAAGTTTCTTGGTTTCTTGCTATATTAGTTTTCTTGTAAAGTTATTTTTTCTTCTGAGTTATCTACTGGGGGTTTATTACTTGCTTCCATTTTCGTTTTCATTCCTTGAGCTCAATGCAGTAGAGAATATTTGCTTCCTAGCGGGATCATGCATCCCTCTAACTCTCAACTCTAGTTTGGCTTCTCTAATTGGCATTCCTGATCTCTCCTGAAGTAATTTTAATTCTGTATTGTATATATAATACATACACTCCTTAGACTCGCATGGTGATTTTGGCCACAGTTCACACATTTTGGTTCACCACACTTCCACTGTGTGGTGTGTTCGTCAGATCCACAATACGCACATATAGATTTATTTCTGCAATTTTTGCCCTGTATTGTCCATATTTACTACAGTTTTGGCACTGTAGTGGCTTTGGAACATAAGGCCTCAGTTCTCTGTTTTGGCCCATGATTTTAATTTTGAAAGGTAGTTCTTGGCCTTCAAATTTTATTTTTGCTATTCTCAATGTATTTTCCTTATTTTGTCTACTGGTTAAACTATATATTTCGCAATCTTGCACGTTGTTGTACCTTTTTTTAAGGGTAATCCAGCAAAATATTTTTTTCAATTGGTTCCTCACTTTTAGGAAGTACTACGTACCCTGTACGCGTTCATACTGTCATGTTTTCTTATGTTTACCTTTATATTATCAATGTTCTTTATAGTTAAATAGTTTTCAGATTGGTTTTTTGTAGTGGTTTCTATTAACCACACTGGTCTTTGTCTAAATGACATTTCTGAGGTTGGGTGCCTATTTAACAAATAATTTTCCATGCGTAATGAAGATATTTTTCTATCAGTTTCCAAGGTCAAGAACCTTGACCAACTTCCACTCCCAAAAAGGGAGTCGAAGTGAGTCAAGGTTGGGTCAATTCTAAATTTCCTTTTTCTTTGCGGCTTGTATGGTATTAGAGTTTTAATACCAGCCTGTTCTTTATTACCTGGGTTTTCCTTAGAATAGTCCATTGCCATGCCAGAAGTCGTAGGGGTTTTTTGTTTTGGTTTCCATATATATAAAGTTAAAATTATTTCGTCCAGGATGAGATCCCTCTCACCAAGGAGGCCCAACTGAGGGAGAGCAAATACTGTTACGCTGTGGTAACTGCCCTGGGACACTCACCTGGATATACGCCATACACACAGTGCCTTAAGGGTCGTCAGTC
>NC_087203.1:21691112-21698612 GCF_015104395.2 Macrobrachium nipponense
GAATATCTTAATTTTTTTATAGTCCATAAAACTTTTCATTGTAAAGCCAGTAGTATTCTCATACTTAGCAGTTTCACGAGGCTTAATTTTAGTGACTAAGCGTATATATTTCCAGTCACTTTTTTATTGAATTGGTTATCTTCTATATAACTGTAGCCTTTTAGAGGAGGGAATTAGGAGCAAGAGCCTATGACTATTTTTTAAATTTAATTATAACAATCTGCTTATACACAGACGTATGCAAACCTGAAAAAAAGTAAGTAGTATGATATCCATGCATAAAAAAATTAATAATATAACAGGGCAATTCAAGATTATTGTCCTTTTATTTTATCTTATTTTCTTTGCAGTCGTTCATGTAGATCAAAAGTCATATGCATAGAGCTACTTTAGGGATTCGGACTGACTGTTGTTTAATGCTCTCACGAATCTTCCCCATTTCATTTGACAGAAATTTCACTGTTTTTGGTGGAGTTTCATTTAAGATTTATTCTTGATGATTACTCAAGGAAAGTTTCATATTTCTGAACGTGAAGAGTGTGCTCTGTTGACCAAAATCTATTTACAATTGTCGGAAAACACTGGAGTCAGCGTTCTGTTCTCTCTAGATTTATGGCCCTTTCAGGCGGGAGGGCTTAAGGGGGTCAAAATACTCATTTTCCCCCAACCAATTTCATCTCCAGCAAAACAAAAAGATAAAAATGAAAACAGAAAGAAACATGCAGCAGAGAGGCAAAGATTACGTTAAATCCTTCAAGGAAATTTATAGCATATCTAGATATCTCCTACTACAGTCGACACGAAATCTGTCTCCCCAGTATTTTCAGGTGTGGTGGTTTGCAAAATTCAATGGTAGTTTCTGCTCAAATCTGTTTTTATTTTCTAAAGTAATAAACAGGCTTCTTTGTGGTTCTTATAACTTCAGAAATGTTTAAAATAGTGTCTCATCTTATCATACAAAAATCTTGTATTACAATGGTGAAAGATAACAGCAATGATGAGAAATTTCCATTTAAGCGTAGCACATTCTCAATATCAAATATCTGTTTTCAATGTAGACGCCAATTTTTCCAAGATTCTCAATAACTAGTCATAGTTTTCAGATGACTCTCCCCCCAACCACCCCTCTATCTCTGTCTGTCTGTCTCTCTCACTCTCATCAAACACACGCACACACTCACAGTCATGTACAAAGGCTCGACAGTTATTTAATTTAAACGCAATATCTCACTCAGAAAAAATCGCATATCCTTCACCCTTTTTCCAGATGAACACATCTAGAATCTCCTGCCAGGAACCGTTAATCATATAGAAATTCCATATTGGACTTCAAGAATTATCGTATGAGGAAAACAAAATGCTCTGATTTACTATTTGAGGGAAATACATGAAACTTGTATATATTCTTAAAATTTGTTTGCAAGGAAGGTTTTTTTTTTTTTTTTTTTTTTTTTTTTTTTTGTTTTTTTTTTTTTTTTTTTTTTTTTTTTTTTTTTTACTAAGAACATAGAAATAAAGCTCTAGTTTATTTTCTACTCTGAGAATTTAAAAAAATATATATTTCTACTTACACTGTCCTTTACATATTTTTATAAGTTTTGTCTTTTATAAAAAGTCAGCATTGAAAACTTTTGTGTATATTATTTCCAAGAATGAAATGTGTATGCGTCTGCTTGCTGTAAATTGTCAAGTAAATAGTTCGCATCCACGTAGCATAACTTCTAAAACCCACATCTTTTAAATAGAAACAGTGCTTTTTTCTTAGAAACCTTTAGAAACTACAGTAACAAAAGAAATACAAAATAGCAGAGACTAGAAAAATGGAACGCAGGCTAGCAAACATCCAGTGAACACTCGCGTCAGCAAGTTACTTCTGTTCTATGTTCTGCGAATGCTCAAATCCCCATTATATTTTCATAATTTTCTTCAAGAACTTTAATTTCCCTTGGAGGTAAGGAACATAATTATATGGTTCGCAAAATTCGACACCGGATGTCCTCTCAGCACTTGCCAAGATGATTCGAATAATAGTGATTTTATTCAAGATTGAATGTTAAAAGAGAAGTTTACTTTAGTACGGCCACTTGGGGTAAATAGAAGAAAATGTTGTTTTAAAGCTACAATAAAGGTAAAGGAAAAGATACCTATAGTTTTGATTAAAAACCTAAGGCAATGCAGTGCAATATCAATTAATGTTTGGTGCAATACAAAAAGTTACCCTTTGATATAAAGTTTTTGTATGAGGAAAGAGATTTTCTATACAGTATATGTATTCATGCTAATAGAATAGAAGAAAAAGTAGACACATTTGTTCAGTAATAATACTGAGATCTGTAACTCTCGCAGATTGATCAAAGTTCATCTTTTCTCGTTAGGAATCTTGTAAATGTCAACAGTGTATCCTGTTCCTTTGCGAAAAAAAGTCTTGAAATAATTCAAATATAAATTGAAATTTTGATGTTCCTGTACACTATCTCATGAGAAGACACAACTGCTTTCGTATGTTCACAGTCTTTTATTTCTGTCAACTCTTCTCCATGAATATTAGTTTTGTTTCCTTGATGGATAAAACAAATCCTTATTTTGAGTTCCCCTCTGTAGTATCGAGTAACAACTTCACTGACTTGTTATTAACCTATTTCATTAACAAGTATTGTTTGTTCTTGTGGGGCATGATACGCTACTATTCTCTGTTTCTGGAAACCACGATTTTCAGCGCATCGAACTACAAATACATTGATAATATCCACGCCAGACACCGTAAGTACTGTTGAAGTGTCATAAAATAGCAAAAAAAAAAAATAATAATAATAATGATATACTAGAAATTCCATGTTTTCCGTAATTTGTATAAACTCAGATGTCATAACAAGTACTCTAGTTGTGCTAATTGAAAAGTCATCTTTGAGACGGGGAAAAAATAAATCACGCAAGTATACCGCAAATTGTACACTTACCCTTTAGCAAAGATTCAACACAGTCATTTTATTTCGGTGTTCATTTCGCTCATACTTTATCATCAGCCACTAATATTTGTTCTGGCTTCAACTCCTCGGCTTTGCATCCAAACATCTAATGATTTATTCTATCGTCATTTCACATTAAGTAATGAAAATTCCTCTCGGTCTTTTCATCAGTTTACAAAATTGTCATACTCTGATGAGTTAGATTATCACGAAGTGTATCAGATGCTTCATTAATCGAGTATTCTTTCGAAATAAACGTGATATCTGTGCATAATCAATTGCTAATCGTTGGCTATCTTTTCGTACTCGCTTTCTTGTACATTTGTTTATAATCTTCATTGAATTATTTGTCTATTTACTTATCTATTTCCCTGGTCATTTATTCATTTTCGTATTTCCGTAGTCATAATTGTTGAAATGGCTACCTCATCTAAGGAGACCTCATCTTTACAAATGACATCCTCGGTAATTTAGTTTTCACATTCATCCATAAACACACACACACACACACAGATATATATATATATATATAATATATATATATATATATATATATATACATATATATATATATATATATATATATATATATATATATATATATATATATATATATTATATATGTAAGTGTTTACATAATAAAAATATGGAATGTTAGTCCATATATATAAAAGACTAAAACTAAAGAGGTCAACCACATTGCTTGCAGGAATGTGATCAGACTAGAGACGCTAAAGATGACGTATACAATAAAAGTAGGCTAAGATAACATGCCGTCACCTGTAGTCATTCAATTGTTTATAAACTTTAGTCCAAGCTTCCTGCTTGAGACAAACACCGTGACCTATAGCTCAAGCGGCCTACGTGATCTGTAGCGTGTCTCATTTTGATTGTATGTTCGTATGTAACTATGTCATCTGATTGTATGTTCATATGTTCGAGCTACTGTCTGTTCCTTTATGACTGGTAACCGAGATGGTAGTAGGGCAGAATAGAGTTAGCTATCGTCATTAGAAGACCTGTACCTCTTTACCTAAGCTTTATCATGTAGAGAGAATAGAATTAGCCATCATCATTGGCAGAAGCGATCAAGCTATCGTCATTAGAAGACTTGTACAATCATACCTGATCTTCACCATGTAAATTCAGAGAATATAAGTATTTTTGTACTTCGTGGTTTCTACTAGATCCTCACCTAATCACCGAATCATCATGAGTTTAACACATCGTCGTCATAACCAAGAAGATAATACCGACTTCGTAAGTGATCTACAAACCCCAAGACACTCCATTGAATATGGAAGTGCAATACCAACCGACTTAGCGTAAGATTATCGCAAGTCTACATTACCTGCATAGGGCCGCCTTATCATACAAGGCAACAGCCCTAAAAAGTGGTGGCAGCGTCACAGAAGAACTCTACAACTTCTGCGAAGTAAAACCAGAATATATCATGAAGTCAACGACGACGGAAGCAGCAGATTCTTCAAGCAACTTAGTATCATCGTTTAGTGAATAACTTCAAGAAACAAACCGAACGCGTCTGCAGCATCGGATCTTAAAGGGCTCGAATCATCGAAACAACGTGCACGGGGGAAACTCAAGCCAAAAACCAGGTCATCCGCTAAATAGAGAAGGAGGACCAAGGCTGTGTGTCGTTATCGGAACACCGTGACTTCCCACAAAAGCAAGCTAAGTACAATTTTTTATTCATTTGGAGTAACTTTGAGTGTTTCCTTTGCAGGTCGAATTTCGTTATTCCTGTGGCTGAAGTTACGAGACATTCTTAATCTTACTTTTTTACAGAAATTATCTACATCATTGAGATTTCGCTACTGAGAGGTTTTTATCTTTGAGTTTTTGTTTCCAGAAGTTCTACTGAAATATCATAATCATATACTATGTTAATTTTATCATTTTGGGTCATTATTAATCCCTTACGTAACAATCATATTAAACAGTGAATATGCGTTTACGCAGTGGACGTCTGTATTTATACAGATGCATGGATACGGTCGTTAGGCACCGTAGTGATTAGAAAACACACAAAAACAAGTGGAACACCCGTACAAATCTAGATAAATTAGAGGTAGCACTATTTCGGGTCATGACAATAAATGCTCCTTTGCAAGTCCCGATCGCAGTTTTAGCCTTGAGTTTTTTTAGTTATATAAAATATCGAACCTCAATGACTCAACTTAACTTTAAAAATAAGGCTGGATTGCAAGGAATAAGCACCATCATGGACTTCTTCGACCGACACCGTATCCCGTCGTTAATCTCGTTTTAATGCGGAACGCTCCGGCGGCTGTCGGAAATTGACTACAAAAGGGACATACTTCCGACAATTACGACCCGAAGGATATTCAACTCTACTTTGCTGGTGACGGACTCGTGCTGGGGATGATTTTATTCATCGCGAACGTATTCGTGGGGCTTAGGATGCAGAGAACAAGTATGAGCGCAAAATAGAACGTTGGACCCGCCCAGGCAAATTTTCCCCTTGTTTTAACCATTTGAAATTGGCCCTTTCATTTGGCTATAGGTGGTTGTCTGGAACTGTGTAAAGGACGAAAAGTTGTTCGAACGCTAGTAAAATGTGAAGTAGTATAACCTCGGTCATGTATCCTATATATATAAAGTATCATGTATCCTATATATAAATGATCATAAATAACAGAATCAAAATATATTTTTGCGTGTACGCACTAGGAATCTATATATAAATGATCATAAATAACAGAATCGAAATATATCTTTGCGTGTACGCAATAGGAATCTATTTACAGTGCACATATATTAATCATAATTATATGAATCCATATACATATGTATAAATAAATCAGGTAGCCTATAATCAATCTGTTACCTTTTATCTTACCAATATCTGCAGTTATTTATGAGTTAGTATATGAATTAATGAATCAGATATATAACAGTTAGCATAAAAATCAACGAATCAATCAGCATAAACATTAATAATTTTATCAATTCATATATGAAATTTTTATCAGTTAAAATATGATTTTTATCATGTTAATCTTCATTCTATGCGATTATCAGAGTACATTAGTATTTCTCGTAGCATATGTATCTTAATGAGATGAAGTGAAAAACTGTATCAGTATATATCACGTGATCATTATTATTTACAAATATCATATGCATATTATGTCTAATATTTTATTACTTGAATCTGTATTTGTGTACACCATGAATTTTTTTTACTTATAAGCATTTTCTATTATCTATATATATTCACATAGTGTCTGTATCACACTCCTATAAGTCAAATGCAAGTCAAGTTTGAGCAATATTCAGTAGTTGTTTTTGGTAGCTGACCGAGCTAATGTAAGTGTTTACATAATAAAAATATGGAATGTTAGTCCATATATATAAAAGACTAAAACTAAAGAGGTCAACCACATTGCTTGCAGGAATGTGATCAGACTAGAGACGCTAAAAGATGACGTATACAATAAAAGTAGGCTAAGATAACATGCCGTCACCTGTAGTCATTCAATTGTTTATAAACTTTAGTCCAAGCTTCCTGCTTGAGACAAACACCGTGACCTATAGCTCAAGCGGCCTACGTGATCTGTAGCGTGTCTCATTTTGATTGTATGTTCGTATGTAACTATGTCATCTGATTGTATGTTCATATGTTCGAGCTACTGTTCTGTTCCTTTCATGACTGGTAACCGAGATGGTAGTAGGGCAGAATAGAGTTAGCTATCGTCATTAGAAGACCTGTACCTCTTTACCTAAGCTTTATCATGTAGAGAGAATAGAATTAGCCATCATCATTGGCAGAAGCGATCAAGCTATCGTCATTAGAAGACTTGTACAATCATACCTGATCTTCACCATGTAAATTCAGAGAATATAAGTATTTTTGTACTTCGTGGTTTCTACTAGATCCTCACCTAATCACCGAAATCATCATGAGTTTAACACATCGTCGTCATAACCAAGAAGAATACCGACTTCGTAAGTGATCTACAAACCCCAAGACACTCCATTGAAATATGGAAGTGCAATACCAACCGACTTAGCGTAAGATTATCGCAAGTCTAACATTACCTCATAGGGCGCCTTATCATACAAGGCAACAGCCCTAAAATATATATATAAAATATATATATATATATATATATATATATATATATATATATATATATATATATATATATATATATATATATATATTTATATATATATATATATAATCTTCTTTCCCACCACTATCAAACAACATTAAGATATCGGTTGCCTGATGCGCCTTCTCCACTGCCTTCCATCAAAGCCATCATCCTCCACCAAACCTCTTCTCTCCATATCTTCTTTCACTTTATCTCGCAATCTAATTATCTTGAACGCCTCAGTGGCGTGGTTGGTATGGTGTTGGCGTCGCACCTCGGTGGTCGCAGGTTCGATTCTCGGCCATTCCATTGATGAGTGAGAGATGTGTATTTCTGGTGATAGAAGTTCACTCTCGACGTGGTTCGGAAGTCACGTAAAGCCGTTGGTCCCG
>NC_087203.1:21703612-21715367 GCF_015104395.2 Macrobrachium nipponense
CTGGATTGCATTAATTTATTGTAATACGAGACTCCCTTCTAACCATCATCTGAGACCAGGTTTCCACTTTTGGTTTGAATTAATCTGGCGATAGTAATTTCCAAGCTATATCACAGTGCACCCTTCAGCTACTTTGTGCGTCTCAAAACCTTCCAGGACTCCCTTACCTCGGTGTACTCCACTGCTTTCTTTCGCGGTGTCTTAAACACCTCAGAATAACCTGAAGTATTTAAAAGTTTGTCACCATCTCAATCACATCGTGGTAACTCCAGAGGTAGAGGATTCGTCGTGAGAAATGCAATAAACGCTCTGTCCTGCAATAAGAAATTTCCATTCCTAAACACTCATTTCTAGTGGATATAATAAATCAATCTTCAGGAGATAAACATTGCTAACAATTCTCTTGTTATTCCAGGCGATGTTAAGGATGTATAAATTTCTAACTCACATATGGATCGAATCCAGGTTTCCCAAATGAGAGGCAAGAGCGCTACCAATTGACCCACACGAGTCCTAAAAGGAGATGGTCCTTTTTGTCCCGGAGGGGAAACCTCACAGTTCCCACATTTCATGATCAACGACTCTCGTTTCGCTCGACTCGGTGATTTTTGTTTCCATCACCGTCATGCTCTGGAATTTCATTTTCAGCCATCGCCGACTCATATAAAATGCTGTTCGCTCCAAATTGAGTTAATGAAACAAATTTAGTAGCTTATGATGTAATGAAGGAAAAGTAAAAAGAGGAAGTCAGTTTTAGCAAGAGTGGATGGGTTCAGGATGTAATATGTATCAGAAGACACTGAATTAGGGTTCTTCAGCATCGTGACTGTCTGCCTGGGTCAATGACGCTAAACTTCGATAAGAATGGAATAGGGATAGCTCTCTCGGATGAAAGTGGCCGACGGTTAAGATACTGAAATGGAGATGAATATAATATTTTAAAAAATAAGGTTGGAGCACGGGGTCTGTAGAGTTACTTTGCTTCACATATGCTTAGGATGAAGGATTCAAATACATTTGCATAACGAAATTACACAAACAAAAGACTTAGCAATCAGACAAAATATAAATATATATATATATATATATATATATATATATATATATATTTATTTATATACACATACACATAATACAATATACACTATACACATATCACATATACACATACACACACATATATATATAATATATATATATATATATATATATATATATATATATATACATATACATATACATATACATATACATATACATATACATATACATATATATATATATATATTGTCTGATGCACACGCAAAAAGAGGAACGATTCATTTATCTTCCAAATTACCCAAAAAACTTCTTAAAATATTTCAAATACTTGGTTGTAAAACATATATGCAGAAGAAACAAATAAATCATTCATAAGAAACTTTAGTAACATTTTAAAACCAACTATTTTGACATCTTCGCCGCCGGAAAAGAAACAAAAGTCATATTAATTTCAATGCGACGAATGTAAATGGTGGAAACTTATCGAACAACAACACAGTTAAGAAAAAAATTTAGAAAGACTAGTACAGAAAATCGTTTGATTATCGTTCAATTCCAAGAGAGAGGAACTACCACTGGAATGAGTCAGTCAATTCAACAAAACGAGGCAAATTGCTTCTACGGAAATGACTGAGATCAGAAAGAATCCAAATGGGTCGGTTCTTGGTTGAGAGACTCCAGGTGTACCACAAATTCACAAAACTCGTTTTTGTGGAGATTTTTATTTTAAGTTTATATCATCTCTTGTGTACACACGTACAAGTACTCGATAGGACGAAGACATTCTCTCTCTCTCTCTCTCTCTCTCTCTCTCTCTCTTATAACCATACATTATCGGTTCCTTATCGATATCTACAAAATAAAAGGTTAACGATGTACGCCATTTTACATATATTACTGTTTATTGTGATTTTTCTTTTATTTTAACACCTTAAAAGAATGGATTTTATTTTGCTTATTTTGTCGTTATGAAATTATTATTCTTATTTTAATTTTAATTTGAATTTTTTTTTTAGAACTGGAGAAGCAAACATGAACAATCTTTTTCACTTCTCTGAGTCTTTGGAAGGGCAGCCAACCAATGTAGTAGATGCCGGGGCTGAGTTCCGCAACGCTCGATTCACGTTTGCTACGTCGAAGGACTGCTCCCGGTTTATCGGTCTAACTATCAATATAGATACCAACAAAGTAATGGAACAACCTCAATCTGAAGAATTAAAAGAAACCGGAATGTTGAACACCTGGCCACATAAAGACAGATACACACACACACACGTATAGTATATATATATATATATATATATATATATATATATATATATATATATATATATATATATATATCTATATATAGATCTATATATAATATATATATATATATATATATATATATATATATATATATATATATATATATATATATATATATATATATATATATTAGATCTATATATAGATATATATATATATATATATATATATAATATATATATAGATCATAATTATATAATATATAAATATATATATATATATATATATATATATATATATATATATATATATATAATAATATAATATATATATAATATATATATATATAATATATATATATATATACTATATATATATATATATATACTATATATATATATATAATATATATATATATATATATATATATATATATATATATATATATATATATATATATATATATAATATATATATATATATATATATATATATATATATATATATATATATATATATATATATAATCTATATAGATCTATATAGATATATATATATATATATATATATATATATAGATATATATATATATATATATATATATATATATATATATATATATATATATATATATATATATATATATATATATATATATACATATATATATATATATATATATACTATATATATATATATATATATATATATATATATATATACTATATATCTATATAATTATATATATATATTCACATTCTTAAAGTCAGTGGCATTTTCTGCAGCCACCATCTTTTTATGTAGACTCTCAATTAGTTTATACTTATTTATCTCTACAGGTTAAGATTTTAGGAATAACGGAAAATTAATTCGGGATTCCTTCCATTCATTTTTTTGTTTATTTTATCGCCTATAAATGGCAACTTCCTCAGGACTAAATAACAAAATCTGCAAACAACGCTTTTATTGCTATGTGCGGATGTTGGAATATCTTACATGACGTCATAGAGGTGCTGAATTTCTATTGGTCGAAATTTATACATGATATCATTGGTGCTGAATTTCTATTGGTCGAAATTTATACATGATATCATTGGTGCTGAATTTCTATTGGTCGAAATTCATACATATATCAATTCGCGCCATGAGGGCGTAGGCAAGGGCGCATGGTTACCGTCTCTTGGTCGACCGTTTCCGATTTCGATTCGTTCATGTCGTCAGTTAGTCGTGTCTAGGGTGTTCCGTTGCTCGTTCCTCCCTTCGGATTCTCACGGACGTCCTGTGGTTTCCTAAAGGAAGGAGGATGAAGTCCGCGTTCCTTTGTATATTTAAAGCAGACCGTTGTTGCTTTATGCTCACAGCTTCCGCTATTTGGAGTCTGCGGAACTGGGATTTTTTTTTTTAATGTACAATCTCCGCACTTCCTAATAGTTCTTTTACCGTTGATTTCCGGTCGTATTCGTTTATGTAATGTTGAAATATTGCCCCTTGTTGCTGCGGGCTTGCAATTCGCTTGCGTAGAGTGTTGGTAGTGGGGACCTATGGACGTTTGGTCTACTTCATACCTCTCCACGGGAGCCGTGCTATTCCGCATGACAAGTGTTTGTCAAGTTCAGACGGCAGTAAATACCCAAGGACATCTTTTCGTCAGGATTCGTAGGTGTCGCACCGCTGTCAATGATTCTCTTCATGGCCTTGACCTCATCCCTGAATTGGCTGTGATTTGCAGCCTAGTAATATAGTAAGATGTTTTTCGCAGAAATATGCGTCGTTACTGGTGTGCTGGCATATGCATCCAATAGTTTTCTTCAGCAACCCTCTACAAGATCGCTGTCGCATCGGTTGTTAGCCATATTATGAAAAAATAAATGCTAACTCATATCTGAATCGAACGCAGGATTATAGAGTGAATACGTTAAAATGGATTCTAGCTTTCATATTCTTGCATAAATTTGTAGAACAAATATCTTGAATGGGATACAGGAATGCAATAAAGAAGTTAGGTCAAAGGGCAAGCGCTGGGACCTTTAAAGTTATTCGGCGCTAAAATGATAATTGAGAGATGAAACATTTAAAAGGTGTAACAGGAGGGAAATCTCGCAATAACGTTATGGATTAAATGTTAGGAGAGGGTGGATAGCAAGCTAGATGAAAGAGAATATGAATGGAGTGTGATGGTAATTGCTTCCTAGCAAAGAAAGTTAAAGGAAAGAAGAACGTATTTTCGAGAAGTTCGGCAGTAAGGGAGCTTTCGCGCCCGTGTTGGAGGTGCCTGTTATCATGACAGTTCTAGAATCGTCGGGCGTGTTGTGGAGCGCAAAAACGCGCCAATGTGACATGAGAAATGCCGCGATTTTCTGATGCAATAACTCGTCTAGATTCCTCTAGGGAGTCCTAGTAATCTCGGGAACCTGTGACGTTCGCCGTATAAATACGACGAACGAACTTTGGAGAGCATTGATCGTAGAAGAAGGAAGAGATCGTAAAAGAGAGAGATCACCAGTTAGTAAGAGCCACAGATCAGATTATCAGTGAGAGATCAGCAGCAGTGATCGTCAGAGAGACTCTAGAGACGAAGGAACCGACGAAGTATCATTCAAAAGAAGAGTTGTTCGAGAGTTGGTTGGATATTGGTCTAGTCGTCTTCAGGAGTGGACGAATTATCTTGTGTTATCTCAACGTCGAGCAGACTTCAGAGAAGGAAAGGTCCTGCTACAGGTTTTGGGGAGTTCCTATCTTACAAGTAGACTAGTTCCTGCAATACGGAGTCAAGAGGATGTCCGCTTTCGCCGATCTCCTTTTGTGAAGCCACTGCTTCGAGTCACTAAACCTGCCTGCAAGTATTTGAATTGCCTCACTGTTCCCCCAGTTCATGCAGTGTAAGATTCTATCTTTTTATGTAAATAGGAGATACCATTCTGCATTTACCTTTGTTAGTAAGCTTGTAAATAAACCTTTGTTGTGTTAGTGTTTCTTTCTATATTTGTATCGCCAGTTTCAACTGTTTGTGTTGATATATTTTTTTCATTATTTCATATCAAACCTGAAGCGGACCTCTCTCAGAGGCCGTAACATTGTGTCGACCCTTGATCAGGATATTTCGACACCGTAACATTGTCTCTGAGATCTCAGAGTCCGTAACATTGTGGCGACCTTCCCTAGGCTATCAACACTTTAACAGTTTGAAACAGGGAGAATATAGAAAGAATCAGAATGAGTGAGATGGTGAAAGAGTTTATTGAGTCGGGTAAGCTACTAGGTCTAGAGGGGAATGATCTCCGTGAGTACGTTGAGAAGAAAGAGAAAAGTATGAGAGAGATGAAAGAGCGGCTGAGAGAGAGGAAAGAGCAGCTGAGAGGGAAATGCAGCAAGAGAAAGAGAGAGAAGCGGTGAAAATGCAGCGAGAGAGAGAAGTCATGAAAATGCAGCAAGAGAGAGAAATGTTGGTAATGCAGCAGGAAGAGAGAAAGAAAGAGTGTATGCATGAGTTGGAAATTGCTTGGCTAAGGGAAAGTACTCGTAACAGTCGGTCAGGCGAGAACGGAAACGAAGCTGATACGTTAAGTATGAATGAAGTGCTAAAATTAGTACCAAAGTTCGAGGAGGAAGATGTTACGACATATTTCATGTGTTTTGAGGAGTTAATGGAACGAGTAGGTTATCCTAAAGAAATGTGGACTTTATATTTGCAGTCAGTTTTGAGTGGTAGGGCACTTACTGTGTATAGTTGCATGTCTAAGGAGGAATGTGATAATTACGATATCGTGAAAGAAACCGTTCTTAGCGCATATAGGCTAGTACCGGAAGCGTACCGTAAGAAATTTAGAATTTTGAGAAAGGATGAAAATATTACGTATGTAGAATACGGTAAGAAGTTAGAAAGGCTGTTTTTTGATTGGTTAACTTCTGGTAAGGTCGAGGATTTTGACAGTTTGAAGAACTTAGTGTTGTTAGAAAAATTCAAAGATAACGTGTCCCCTGAGATTAAACTTTATATAGAGGATAGGCGAGAAGTATCTTTTGCAGGAGCAACTAGGCTAACTGACGAATATAGCCTAACTCATAATTTGAGTGATCCTTCGTCTGGTAGAGTACAAAGCAGTAAAGGTTTCAGTCCTAGTAATAGCAATGCGAGTAAAAGTGACTATTCCTGTTATACATGCAGAAAACCTGGTCATACGTCTAAGGTTTGTAAGAGTAGAATGGCATATAGTGGCTCAGAATTAACTTGTTTCCGATGTAATGGGAAAGGGCATTTAGCGAGGAATTGTGCAGTAGAAAGGAAGGACGGTAAGAAACCAGTATCTCTAGTTAACCTTTCGTCAAGTAGGAATGATGTGATGAGAGAAACTAGGAAAGTTTTTGCCGAATTTCTGTCGGAAGGCGTAGTTGCCTCTCTTGAAGGAGTAGATTCGAGGGAAGTAGTCTTACTTCGAGACACAGGGGCTGCTATCTCACTGATTAGGGAAGCGTGTGTGCCGAACAGGGCAGAAATCAATATGGAAGAGAAAGTCATGTTAGGTGGATTTCCTAACACTTGTGTTCTTTGTCCTTTGTTGAAGTTTAATTTAGAAAGTCAGGTAGTGTCAGGAGAAGTGAAACTTGCCGTTGTGGACAGATTGCCCGTTGAAGGCATTGACATTATTGTCGGTAACGACTTAGCTTTATCCAAGAATGTGAATCCTGTTGTGAGGAATATTCCAGTGCCTGAAATGGTAGTAACTACGTCGGGTTTAGATACAGACGTGGATACGAACGAGTGTGATAGAGGTAGCGAGGTTGATCTTGGCATGAGTGTGGCTGAGAGACCGGACTCTATCGATGTAAACAGTGATAGCCAAACGGAAGGCGTAGCTGTCGAGAGTAACGTAGTAAATGTACCTGTATCTAGTACTAGTTACGGTGATGAATTAGGCTCTACCGTTTTGGATAAGGATGAGACTAGTCAAGTTGCAGAAAGAGGATGAGACACTAACCCGAATTTTTGAATGTGAGCTGGATGATGATCTCGATGTGTGTAAGGAAACTTCTTGTGTAAAGGACGAAGTTTCGTGTCATGTTTGTCCTAAGTCAGGTAGTGAAGGGGAAATCACAGAAAAATTAGTAGTTTTCTAGGAAGTTTCATGAATTAGTTTTGAAGTTAGCACATAATGAGCAAAGATATTTGGGAGTAAATAAAACTTTCAAGTGTATTAGTAGGGCGCACTTTAAGCCTAAAATGAAAATTGATGTAAAGAGTTATGTTTTAAGCTGTCTTGAATATCAAATTGCCGGGAAACCGAATCAAGTAATTACCACAGTTCCGTTGTGTAATATTCCTTCAGTAGGCGAATCTTTTGAGAATGTATTTATCAATATGTTCAGAACTTTGCCTAGAAGTAAGGGTAGAGATGATTGCATAACTAATCTTGAATATTATAAAAACAGTTTAAGGGATACTTTGCAACTAGCGAAAGAAAACCCGAACGGAAGTCAAGGGGAAATTAAAGGAAAACTTGATCTTAGATCAAACAAGAGAAGTTTATGTGTAAGAGATAAAGTTTTAGTACTAGTCCTGAGAGAAAGTCCATTTTTACCTTATAAGTACGAAGATCTTTTATTTCAGTGTTAGAGGAGAGGGGAAGTATACATTATAGAATTAATGTGGGTAAGAGTAGAGCAAAGTCAGTAAATGTAAATTTGCTTCAGAATTATAAATTACGCCCTGTGCCGTGGCCTCCGCCCGTGTAACAGTGTTACTGAGTGAGATTAGTTTTGAGAAAAACACAAGAGCTGTTTTAGTATTTATAGGTTTTAATCAGAGTTCAGAAAACGGATATAGTAAGAGAGAAGGATAATGTTATAGCAGATAGCCTCTCTAGTCTTTTCAGAATGAGTAGCCTAATAACCGTTTTCTGTTATCGCACGAGTGAGTGTGTGTGGAGAAGCGTGCGTGTTTGACTGTGTTAAAGCTTTATGCAGAATTGTTCCCTGCTGTTCAATTCTTGTTTCTCTTTAGACAAAAATAAAATCAGTTGATTTCATTTTTTTTTCTCTTTTGGGGGGGCGTGTGATGGTAATTGCTTCCTAGCAAAGAAAGTTAAAGGAAAGGAGAACGCTTTTTCGAGAAGTTCGGCAGTAAGGGAGCTTTCGCGCCCGTGTTGGAGGTGCCTGTTATCATGACGGTTCTAGAATCGTCGGGCGTGTTGTGGAGCGCAAAAACGCGCCAATGTGACATGAGAAATGCCGCGATTTTCTGATGCAATACCTCGTCTAGATTCCTCTAGGGAGTCCTAGTAATCTTGGGAACCTGTGACGTTCGCCGTAGGCTCCGCCCCCTGAGTGCCGTATAAATACGACGAACGAACTTTGGAGAGCATTGACCGTAGAAGAAGGAAGAGATCGTAAAAGAGAGAGATCACCAGTTAGTAAGAACCACGGATCAGATTATCAGTAAGAGATCAGCAGCAGTGATCGTCAGAGAGAGACTAGAGACGAAGGAACCGACGAAGTATCAATCAAAAGAAGAGTTGTTCGAGAGTTGGTTGGATATTGGTCTAGTCGTCTTCAGGAGTGGACGAATTATCTTGTGTTATCTCGATGTCGAGCACACTTCAGAGAAGGAAAGGTCCTGCTACAGATTTTGGGGAGTTCCTGTCTTACAAGTAGACTAGTTCCTGCAATACGGAGTCAAGAGGACGTCCGCTTTCGCCGATCTCCTTTTGTGAAGCCACTGCTTCGAGTCACTAAACCTGCCTGCAAGTATTTGAATTGCCTCACTGCTCCCCCAGTTCATGCAGTGTAAGATTCTATCTTTTTATGTAAATAGGAGATACCATTCTGCATTTACCTTTGTTAGTAAGCTTGTAAATAAACCTTTGTTGTGTTAGTGTTTCTTTCTATATTCGTATCGCCAGTTTCAACTGTCTGTGTTGATATATTTTTTTTATTATTTCATATCGAACCTGAAGCGGACCTCTCTCAGAGGCCGTAACATTGTGTCGACCCTTGCCCAGGATATTTCGACACCGTAACATTGTCTCTGAGATCTCAGAGTCCGTAACATGGAGATACAGTAAAAGTAATGAAAAAGGGTGTAGCTAGGTGCCGAAGGGAAACTGCATAGAACCTTAAGTAATGCCTAGAGTACACCGCGCAAGGTGCACTGACTATTTTCTTCTGGGGTGTAATTATAAAAGAAATATGTGGTCTTTCTAGATGAATTTGCCATTTTAGCAATTATGGCTATGAAAATGCAGCAAGAAATACGTAATCTAACAATGTTTATGGAACGATTAGAAGCCTGAAGCATTAATATTTCACTTAATGCTTTATCGATAAATTAGGACAGTTAAGAATATGTACAGTTGTTCAGTTTCGTACAAACGAATAGACAGATTATGAAACATTTGATATTATCTTCATTATGTAAGTCATCATAAAATGAGAATTTTGCAAACTAAAGGAAGTTCAATGAGCAACGATGAAATGAGAACCTATTAAGTGAATTTCGACAAGGAAGAAGGCAGAGCAAGTGAAGCAGACAGATCGGAGGACGAGCAAGTCTCTATTAGATGTTGCTAGACAATAAAGAAAGAAAGAGATTGTTCATCAAAGAATGTTAGTGGTTGAGAATAAAGTATCAGCAAAATGACGATGTCCTTGCTTTGCTCGAAGATCACCAATAACATAATGTGAATTTTACGCTTATTTGCTTGCTTTTCTTATTTTCTTCGTCACAATGATTAGGCATCATGTGGTAAAAACACCCCAGTAGTTGAAGAAATCTTGATCAGAAACTGTGGAGTGTATAGTCTATTCTGAACGCTTTTTGTATAATATTATATTACATATGTCTACAATATCTACAAAGTGATTTGTGAGTGTGGGTGTGTGCGTGTGTGTGTGTATGTGTGTGCTGTTATTGCTCCTTTTACATATTATTTTTGTATTTGTCGTAACTCGGGAAGTTGCACCGGCGAAAAACAGATTATATTGCACCCACACACACATTCGCACGAATCTTGTAGCAGAAATACGTTTAAAAAAAAGCCAGTTACGTTATTACTTGAGAGCACAAAAATTTACTCAAAATAGGGACCTACGTTCCCTTTGAAGTAAACATAGCAGGGGAAACGAAATTGTACTCATACGAGCATATCTGTAACTTCTAGCGATCTTGTGACAAGAGACATCTGGAGCAGCAATTCATGAAATATATTTTAAGTATTTAACTTTTTTTTAAACAAAGTAAGGGTAAGGGAAAATACGGTATTTTTCTAATATTCTGTTACAGTTAACTATACATTAAGTATAGAAGAGTTCTCATTTATAAAAATCTAATACAATTTTGCATCATCTTTTCAAGATTTAAAATTTTCATTGTTTACTTTTACAAACAAATTTTATAAACATACCTAATTTATCAACATACTGAACCAAATATTAGCGTAATTTAATTATGATTTAATGTTCTTTTTAATCCAAAGTGTTATTGTTTGTTTGTTTGTTTGTATAGTGTTTTCACCATAAAAGCGATGTTTATGATAGCAAGAGAGCTTGGGTTTAATTAGAACAATATTATTTAACGTGAGAATAGGAGCTGATGATCCAAAGTGTTATACCATCAGCCCCTATTCTCACCTTAAATATAATTGTTCTACTTAAACCCAAGCCCTCTTGTCATTATAAACCTCGCTTTTAACAGTCTGTCTTTAATCAGTGTAGTTTAGTATAATTTGTGTCATATATGGATGTGTCGAGAGTAAATCTGCTTCCGAATTCCAAGAACCAAAAGTATCCTTACCTCCTAGAAAAATGGAACTTCTAAAGAAAAGCTTCAATGGAAATGAATCCTAAAATGATGTCAGCAAATAGAGATATGTGCACTTCTGTTGAAAATGAGAACCCTGAAGCATGCGTAGAAATGTAGGTTAGATAAGAAGAGAGGAACTTTTTGATGCTTTTTATCGCGATTTTTGAATCGCATATCTGCAATTCATTCTCCCAACAGCTACGATTCTCTCTTGTTTATTGTGATCTCGGTTACTGAAACTTTCAGCCAAAAAACTTCGTTTATAATAAATTTTCCTACCCCATTGTTTTTACATAGCAAATCATTATAGAATAAGTAACAACTTGGCAGCGGATTTTTAAAACTTTACTTGCAAATTTATGGCAAGTTGACATTATTGTTCCTTTTTTTTTGGAAATTAAAAGAACAATATGAATTTTATAGAAGGCATTTTTCCATTAGTAAACTGCTACGAAAATATTGAACTCTAAATGGAAACAGCAACTTTTGGTAGAAAGATATTCTTAGAATTCTCAGATAATGAAAAACAATTTTACTTTCTAGTTTCATTTATGCGCTTTTTGCGCAAGAAAATTTGCGCAAAAAGTTTACTAAAAAAAAAAGGAATAATAATAATAAAATAATAATAATAATAATAATAATAATAATAATAATAATAATAATATGCAG
>NC_087203.1:21715867-21728367 GCF_015104395.2 Macrobrachium nipponense
GGCGAATTTAGAGTGTTTGAGTAACCATTAAGTTCATCTGGATATTTACAAACGAATGAATTTATTACAATTCTATAAACTCCAGAATAACCTCACCACTCCAAATAAAACCCCTTGAATGGTGAAACGAGGACTCTAATTAAAATAAAGACTCGAGCAATCTGAAAACATCGCAGTGAGAAAGGAAATTCAATTATCCGCCAGATTATAGAAGATCAGCACACGGCGAAGCTAAAGAGGGTGCCTGGATCCTTTGTAAGGATAAATGGAGTCATAACAATGAAAAGGAGGAAATTCCTATTTTGGGAAAGCATTAATACTAAACGTTAAGGTCTCTTAGGAAAGATTCCAAAGTAAAATACTAAAATAAAAAGATATCCAAACATATTCCAGAGACCAAAGAGCCAATGATGAAGCCAAATACTGGGAAGTTGAACTTCCCAAAAGGACAAAAGAAATAAAAGCGGAATTTTTCATGGTCTACATAAATCTTATATTACATTGATATTTGTGTACACTCAATAATAATTCAAGTAAGTAGCCAATCATGTTAATTATAACAGAGAACCAGAAGTAGTAAATAAAGCAATGTGGGTTTGCAAGCCAATTTAAAAAGTTTAGTTACATTTAAAAATATTCTCACCCATGCACACATACGAAGATATTTCTGTCGCATACATAATTTCATTAACGATAAAACTAAGAAAATGATTGACTGGTACATTTTTTTACAGGTTTCCCTTCCAACAGTAGAAAACATTAGGAGACAAAAGTGGTTGCAACATCCAGCTTTTATCGTGAGACGAAGATGTTTGTAAGAGTTGATGATTCTGACCTAACCCACCTACAAGTCTAACATTACTTAAAAAGAAAAAAAGGGATTACACGGTAGAATATTCATTACCTGTCATTTCAATAAAAAAAAAGACTTCTAATAAAAATAGAAAAAAAATAAGTATAGGTTTTAGAGGATTATAATGGTTTTTCGCCATATTCCTAAAAAATCTACGCTGATCAGTAATCTTGATTTGGTGCCAAGTTCATTTTAGGAAAAGCACTCTACAGAATTCTTTCCCTTTGTTTACATCAACATGCAAATTATCAGATGCGAATTTATTAAGGATTCTTAGAGCTCACTATCATTTCTCCATTATACATTGTTGGGATGCGACGATAAGCGTCACTGTATTGCGAGTTAAGGAAGAGAGCAAGATATATGCAAATGACCGGGAAGAGATTTTTATTATTTAAGGAAGCCTAGGTTGGAGGTAGTGTTGATTTGAATGCTACTTACATCTATATGTATGCACTGCGATATGTTTTACAAGGATTAAGAGTATAAAAAGATATATAGAAATGGTAAAATCGTTAATGCAGAAGAAAGAATGGAACAGAGGGGTTTTCGATGGTATGGACAAGTAGATATAATGGGAAGACTTAAAAAGGGCTGGACAAATGTAGTAAAGAAGCACTGGAAGGGAAGGGCAGCATTAATATCAAGGTAGCGCTTGAATGCGTGCAATTGAAAGCCTGTTTGTCGGGAGTTCAACACATTGTTGATGATTCTTTGTGTAAGTGTATCGAGTAACTAATAGTAGACATAGTCATCCCTGATTCATCAGTTAAAACTAGATGATAATAGTGACCAGTCTCTCTCTCTCTCTCTCTCTCTCTCTCTCTCTCTCTCCATTATATTCACTCGTAAGTACCTATTCTAATTAACTGTGTCAACTCTTCTATACTTCGGTGTTTCATCTTTCAGTTTGATATAAACTGTTATAATCTTTCTCCTGCTCATATATTTACCCTCAAAAAAAAAAAAAAAAAAACTCTATGCTTTAACAAAGTTTGTTTTTAAGTCTTTTCGTTTAGGTTTCTGTAATTTCACAGTAAATGTCGCTAGTCAATACTGCATCATCAACTGACATCAACCATTTCCAGAGTCTACTCTCGATTCATTTTTCTCTTCCTCTAACTTGGCACCTACTTATTATTAGTGTTCTTCTCTCTTTCATAAAGAATTCATAACAGACGCCTGTGTTACCCAGGTCAGTTCTTTGTCTATAACCAAATTGGGCCTACCCTGCTGAACCTTAATCTACACAAGGTATGTGAAAATAAGGCCAATGCTCATAAACAGCCATACAACATATTTACATACACGTGTTGCTGTTTATTATTATTTACACAAATACTACCAACAATTTAAAAAACCTCTTTGAATTTTATACAATCTACTACCTTGACTGTTCTCTACTATCGTAGTGAATAACGTTTGAAAAGGGTGTTGAATGTTCGTTAACTGTAAATAAAATCAACACAAGATCCGTAAATTTAAGGGACAAAGACAGTATGCCTATATTCCTCAGGAGTTAAAAGGAATTAATTTGTCATTAGTTGGAATTGCCAAACATTACGTCCACTTCTCAATTAAATAATTTAGTTCCATTCATCTAAAAAGTCAGGAAAATTAATGGATTTACTTAGGATAGGTGAATGCAGTAATTCATAATATGAATAAGTATATATGTGTATAAACATATAAAAAAACTTTTCTTGGGGTATTTAGATTAATGGCCCATCCGTTAATTCGTCAAAAACTGTACAGTTGTAATCGCTGAAAACTGTACTTACAAACATCAAGATGAAAGGGGGTCAAGATGGTTGGTATATGAAACAGACTGAATAAATGAAAATATCGAACCTCTGTGTTCTCAGTCCATACAATATATTTAGCAATGGTAAAACAAGGAAAATAGTGATCGGGACAATATAGTAATAATGTAACGATATACTTCTGCTTATGGAAAGCTGTAATTCTGAAGCTACAAAACATTATGTATCATATCTTACAAACCCACATATAAAGAGAAAAAATTGTGTTTGGTTTACCTAAAATCTCTCTCTCTCTCTCTCTCTCTCTCTCTCTCTCCTCTCTCTCTCTCTCTCACACACACACACATACACATACTATTACACCCACAAATGAATTCATTATTTGCGTGACCGCAGAACTGTTATTCAATAATAATATTAAATTATTGTTTCAAGGTTACCAGTATTGAAGGAAAAAGCCTTACACCTAATAATTTGGCTTCCATCCAGTCCTATTTGGAAGGGAAATGACGACAATCAGTCAAAATTTGTGATATTATTCAGAAGCTATTCTTTGATGTTACTCCGCGAAACACTAATCTAATAAAAAAAAATCCCGAAATTTAGACTTTCACAAACATATCGCCCACCAATGTTTACTCAGTACCAAATCAGTTATGAAATAATAATATCCATTTCTGCCTTTGCCAATATTGTTACCACTTTCGACTTCTTATCTGTAAATTTCTCATCATTTCGTTCCTCTTACTCTACATATGTTTGACAAACAAAATTCATTTAAAGATCATCAGTCTTTTGATTTTGTTCATAAATGTAAAAGTTGGTTTCAAAAAATTATCTTCTCTTTTTATGTTATCATCAATCGTAAATCATGCAAATACACCGCTTCCATTCTTCATCCAACTATATATCAATTCTTTGCTATTTCTTCCTTTTCTTTTAACCTCTACTGTTTTCTCCCTCACATTCATTTTCAATTTCTACACTCACATTCATTTCACTTTTCTACCACTAAAGTAATTTCAAACTCTTTGAACGGTCTCGATATTTCTCTGCAATGTCTATCGGAATACATCAGCTACTAGAGACTATATTCACTTCCCATTTTCATATCACAAAATCTTGATAAAACTGAGCCTCGCTTTCCGTTTCGTGAGGCTTTCTGTCCAAGAATGAATAGTTTTAAGAGAAAGACTAAACTGGGGCAAAAACTTTCGGTGAAGATAAACCAAAGACTATTGAACTGATGGCAAAGAACATGGAGGAGCCGTTCCAGCTCCTTATGGATATAAAAGACTGCGAAGTTGAGGCAGTTGAATGGAGTTCCAGTCTTCCATTACGGTTGAAGTGCACTTGGCATTAGCATACCAATGGCAGCCTAATTTTATTGATATGAAAAAACAAGACTTTCCGATAAATGAGAATTTGACAAAAATGTCACCATATGAAAATGCTCTTTTGCAAGAATGCTTTCTTGATCATGGTCATGAACAAAGACATTTGCCTGGACAAAATCAACGAACTCCTTGGTGACAAAAACACTTATGACAAATCAACGCAAAATCACCTCTGTCCCAACAGAATTTTTTTTTTTTTTTAAATTAAAAAAAATTATATAAAAAGTAAAGATTAAATGGAAAAGACAAGTAGAACATGAAACTACTGGAGAATTTAAAGTGTTAAACCAAAAACTTCCGCACATTTATGGCCTTCCCAATACTCATAAAGATAATCTTCCATTAAGACCTACCCATATCTCATTTTCCGGAGCTTTCTATTAGGAAATTTCTAAGTGGTTAGCAGGCAACCTTTCCTCTTTCTTAACCACATTTTCTCCCAGTCACACTTGAAACTTTTAAGCTTATGATCAGACCCCTGTTCACAAAAGCAACAGTACAGGACGGTCTACAGATTTTGAGAGAAAAATTAACCCTTATTCAGCTCATTTCCCACATGCCATAGATAAATAATAAAAGTAGTTGAGTTATGTGTATCAAAATAAGGGTCTTTGTAAGACCTGTTTAGAAAATGTATACATCGAATATTTAGAAAACTATCATAATAAATGCAATAAAAACCTAAAGCCATGCTGTGGATGAGATATGTAGATGATAGCCTAACATCGTTTGGATAATAAGTGGGGGCAATTTCAATGAATTTCTTTCAAAATAAATGCATTGGTGCCCAGCATCAAATTTAAAGTTGAATGGGAAACAGGCAACAAAATTTTTTCTTTTCTTGATGTTTTTAATAAGTGGAGACACCGACAGAATGCAAATTTACATATACAGAAAACCAATTTTTTTTCACTTTCATACAATTCACTATTTTTAGTTAGCGTGACATTTCTATCAAGATTTATTCTTAAGAGCATTACGGATTTGCTCTCTGGAGTTCCTGGAAAGGGAAATTGAGCAATCAGCGTCATCTTTTAAAATTGACAAAGCATCCATAAAGCTAACATAATCCTCTACCGTCCCCCTCAAAACAAGACTGCGAGAACCAACAATAGAATAAAAAATCTCATACCTGGACGGAATTAAGACATTGACACAGGCAATTGGAAACTATAACCCTTTTACTTTTCACCGACCCCAAATACCTTAGCCAAATCCCTGATTGATGTCCAAACATAGTCAGTCCCTAAAGACTGAGAGTATACAAATTCCCTTGCCTTGCCTATGAACAATCCTACATCGAGTTTACAGGTAAAATACTCCCCCAGAGACTAATACAACATAAATATTAAGTTGGGTATGGCCAACAGAGGTCAGGGCTTCGTGACGCCTTTTTCTCCTCTGTGCGCTGTTTGAATCCACAAGAGGACGAAATTATTATTAACTAAAAGAAAATCCCCTTTGATTAATAATATATATGAAAATATATTAATTCCGAGGTGGAGCGAATTGGATATTAATGGGCATTTGTAGCTTAATGCACATTGTTATATATTTTCCCCATTTTTGCCACTCAGTAAAGTAAAAATAACATTGAAACAATCACAAAAGCATCTCTCTCTCTCGCGCGCGCGCATTTCTCTCTCCGTTTGTCTTGCCGCTCGTCTGTCCTTGCAGAAACCGCCGGCATCAGAAACCAGAAGCCAAGAATTAAGCCATAAGCCGCCGGAGGGAAAACTGAAGTTAATAAAAGAGTTCAGCGAGAGAGAGACTCCCAAACACGCCCCAGACCTAACCCAGTTCAGAGCTCCTCATATCAGTGGGGCTGCCCCCCTGTCCCCTGCCCTTGTGCCTCATGTGGCTGCAATCTGGCCCCTACCTGACGGCATAGAAGCGAATTTCCCTTCTATATAGAAGCAGAAACCAGCGACCAAAGACTGTAAATCGGGTGTAGTTGGCAGTCACCTTCGTCTCTTTTACTGAACTTTTTTCTCATCTGTGTACTTCTTGTGCGAACATTCATAGATACCCTTTGTTTTATCCCATCCGAAGCCGTGTTCCCCTGTTCTATGAGCTAACCTAATCTAAAAAAAAAAATATAATATATATTATTTCTTAGTTTAACCAGACCACTGAGCTGATTAACAGCTCTCCAAGGCTGGCCCGAAGGATTAGATATTTTTACGTGGCTAGGAACCAATTGGTTACCTAGCAACAGGACCTACAGTTTATTGGGGGATCCGAATCACACTATATCGAGAAATGCATTTCTATCACCAGAAATAAATTCCTCTGTTTCGCGTTGGCAGAGCAGGGAATCGAACTTCTCCGGACCACCAGATTGGTAGCCGAGCTCGAAAACCACCCATCAGCGTGGAACTTAACCTATTCTAAGTGCTGTGGTTCTCTTGAATGTGATTTGCTAGCGCTCACCGCTTGAATGACTTCCCGGTATTAGCAGTTGGTAAGAAAATTTACTAACGGAGGTAACGTAAGTCGTTGTCTGTTTCACAACCTCCCATTCAACACAATAACCTCCTGTGAAGTAATTCAGCCATTTCCTGCCCTTTGAGGGAATTCTGGGAACGTCCTTAGCAAGGGGCCGGCAAACCGAGAATGTGATTTCGGAGCTACAAACAATTGTTCTTTCAGTAACAAGTTGGACCCTGAGAGTCCTAGTATGCTAAGTATGTAATATGTCCCCTTTAAATTTGATCCTTAGAGTTTTCCTTACATTTTTCCTTGAAATCTAATCTCGGTCCAAAGCCGTAAATTTCTGTATATATATATATATATATATATATATATATATATATATATATATATATATATATATTATATATCTATATAAATTATATATATTTATATATACATACTATTATATATATTATATATATTATATATATATATATATAATATATATATACATATACTATATATATATATATATATATATATATATATATATATATATACACATATATAAATATACTTAAAAAATCACAGTAGATGTAAGTGACTTCATTAAATAAGCGAATACCACAGAAATTGATAGTCATTTTCCTGTGGTATTCGCTAGTATATATATATATTTATAATGGATTATTTCTTGTATCTGTATATTAGCGCTTTTAATGTTGATTTTATTATTTTCTGTCTTTATAGCTTGAAAATGAATCCTCCGTGTTTTGAACATCACAATAAATGTATTTTAGGACCACCTGAGATGTACTTCCTCCTATAACAATCTTCTATATATATATATATATATATATATATATTATATATATATATATATATATATATATATATATATATATATATATATATAATCCACACATCAAAGGGTACTATAGTAGCAAGGGAAGGGCGCAGGAACATATACACATCCATTTGATACATTTATTGCCAACGCGTTTCTTGACCCATGGTCACATCATCAGGACATCTATATAAAAAGGAGCATCAGAGCACATTAAAAGAAACATATGTAAAGCATGAAAAAAACTTAAATGGAAACTAAGTTAAACTTAAATACTGAATCACACTTAAATACATTTACACATTAAAAACCAAGAAAACTTAAAATGATCCTTAAAAAACTAAACTCAATAATAGAAAAAAATAAAGGTAAAAACGAACTTAAAATGAAGAGCAAGCGCACCTCTCAAAATGACTGAGACAAACACACTAAAAGAATACACAAGAACATAAAAAGAAGGCGGACAAATATAAACAAACAAGCCAGTTATGCTATGAAACAGGGGAACAGCCGATGATTGGCAATTTAACGTAGGTACAATTCTTTTTATTAGCAGACTTTTCCAAGAGAAGCAGTTCTCCAGGTTCCTTGACTTGGCCAATTATTTTGAAGTTGTCATATTTGATCGATGTCTTGCAACTTCTAGCTTGCGATCTTATGTTGGAAAGTTTCGGGATTAGACAATCTGCAGCCCGTACGATAACTCACGCCCATGTGAGAATCGGCCCTGAAACCTTGAGGAGACGCCCGAGTCCGAACGCCAACGTTAATTCCCGGAACTACATCCGGGGCACTTGTACTCATATACGACGCCCGACGTCATCAAAGGACAGAGCCGATCCTTGAAGGGAAACAAAGATTAGTTTTAGGATTTTTTGGAATTAATTTTATGTTTAAAGCACCAATATGTTTTTCAATAATTTTAGCACACTGCTTGGCAAGTTTTGATTGGTGGGTAAAAAACAAAAGCTTGCATATATAAGTAAGTTTAGGTTACGTTACAATTAGGTATTAAGGTGCAAGTTTTTTATCAAGAACTTTCTTAATAACCTTAAGTACTAGATGGGCGGGGGAAACTGTTGTTACGGAAGTACTGCTTAAGGAAGAGTTAATTTTTTTTCAGAATGAAAAGAGAGCCAATTAGAAGTTAGAGATAGAGCCCGATGTACCAAGGTATGCACAGAATTAATTTTAAAATTAATAAAACAAGAACTATAAAAATGGAGCCGATGTCCGGTGAATGTAGTGTTTTTTTCCTTAAAAAATGGTCGTGTTAAAATTCATCATTGTCCCTTAGTAAACTACAAAACATCAAGAAAGCCAACTTACCGTCTTGTTCTTTTTGTTTTCAATAGTAAAATTAATATTATTATGGAAGTTGTTGGCTAGGTTTAGGAATCTGTCAGCATCATATTCATTTTTCAATAGAAACGAATGTGTCGTCTATATACCTGGGCGTTAAAATAAGGGACAGAAGGACAAGGGGCACTCCTCCATTACTTGCTCCAAGGGAAACACATGAAAATGTTGGCAAAGGTGGGGCCGAGGGGAGACCCATCGCCATCCCATCGATCTGTTAAAAGCTGGTTACTAAAAACAAAGGCCGTGTCAGCACGGCTAATTCTAAAAGTGTTTTAAAAGATTCATAATTAAAATTACAATATATAAAGTCAGGTGTAGGGAACAATTTGGTTAAAATAAGATCAATGGTCTCCCTCACAGGAACGTTAGTAAAGAGGGATTCTACATCTAAACTGACCATATACAAATCTGAGTCTTGTGAGAGGATCTTAGTTTTAAAATCTTCGGAGTTTCTTAGGGTATATTCATTCCGGGTCAACGGCTCCAATAAAGGTACCAGAAACTTAGCAAGCTTGTAGTTGGGCGTATTGTAGGAGGCTAGGATAGGGCGGAGGGGAACCCCTTGTTTGTGGATCTTAGGCAGGCCGTACAGGATACCAAAGGAGGACCCGCTGGAAAAAAGATCATCATAAGTTTTCTCATTTATTATTCCTTCAGTTTTGAGAGACCGTAAAAATCTATTGATCCTGTCTTCTATCCGGTAAATTTCTTGATAGTTGGGTTGTCCAATTTTAGTGAATTTGGTGGGATCACCGAGTATCGTGTTCATTTTATTTAAATAGTCAGTTTTATCTAAAATAACTACCCCTCTTCCCCTTATCAGGTCTAACAACTATGATGTCTTCACGTTTTGATATATTCTTTTGGAGTAGTTTTCGTAATCCTCCTTCCTGAAAAAGGGAGCCCAGTTAGTTTTTAATTTGGCAAACGTATTATGAGAGACTACCATTAGTTCATTTTGTAGGCGTGAGATATCTTTACATAGATCGAGTCTTTTAATACGTTGGAATAGTATTTCCAACGGTAGAAAGAATTGACAAAACCCATTTTTTGTCAATTCATCAAGGAAACTTTCATGTTCATGACTGTTATTCGAATTATACCGAATCAGTTCAGTTAATGGCGTGTACTAATTAGCGATTTATGGTGACAATACATCAATAATTTTTTAGGACCACTGCCTCTGAATAAATTATCTGTAAAACTTACTTGGGGTCAGTTATCATCTCTTTCCGGAATTTAATCAAAGAACTAACAAACTGGATGTATATTCAGTGTTGGATCGTTGTTTAACCCAACTGCAATATATACTTTTTTCATAACTCAGAAAGAGACAATGCATTCATTTAAAAGGATCCAATATAAAAAGTTCCCTTTTTTGCATGGGATTATTCATGCCATTTATACTACCGTTACTTTTCTGCGCTTTCATTACTATTTCTTCCAAGATTCATTCATGCCGATTTTTCGATGCTTCATAGGTAATCAATAGTATGCATGTAAAGAGTTATTAGTTATATAAATATGTACGTATCTACACCAATACATATTTTTGCACGCGCGTTGATGTCTTTCGTGATGCATATGCCAGATTGAAAATATGAATAATTGACTGCAACTCATACACAATGCACTCAGGGATAGGGTGCGTTTTAACCACTGAACCATGTCTTTCATTTTCCTTTTATTTTGTTGTACGTAACTATTTCTGTTTTGCAAACGAGGGGTGAAAAAATTAAAGGGAAAATCTCATTTCTCTTCTGGCTTTACTGTTAAAGTGAAATTCTGGGAAGCAGAGATATCTTTAATTTTCGTGAAACTGCAATTGTGCGTCACCTAATCCTCTGTACCAAAGCCGTATTCTGAATCGCATTTTCTGTAGTTCTATATTAACAACGTTTTCAAAAGATAATACGATCTGTCTCTTTTGTGAATGAAACAGGGAAGTTTAACTTTTTACTGAGCATTTGTTTAGGATCCGAGCACCACTGAGAGACCAAAGCAAAGAAATCATCAATTTGCAGCTTAAAAATTAAAGTGATTTTGTCGGATCGAGGTTCTGCTTGTTGCTTGAAAGTCAAGTCGGATTATGTGTTAGTACTGAATGTTATACCTTGCAGCAACCTTGGAACTTGTGCTAATACACTGACTCAGTTTTTATATATCCACCGCGTTTCATTTTATGAAAAAGTATGTTATTATTCATGGTTTTTAAGGTACCAATTTTCTCTTTTTTGGAAACTTTAGCCATTGTGATATCCTTTACTACTTCGGTAGAAGAAACATTATTTCTGATACAGAGAATACCCCAAAATATTTTACATTTAACTAAAAGGAAAGAAGGAAACCGTGTGCTACGTTATCGGATTTATGTGCAAATAGAGTTGAACGACGATGTATTTATGAAATGTCATTGCGTACTTGGAGAGGAAACGGATAAAATGTCGAATACATTTTGTCACAGATTAAATTTCAGCGGGGAATGCCAAGATGCTGCTCGCTGTCCCTCTGACGAATATGCAAACTATGAGTGGTTGGGGAAACGCCTTTCAATAATTAAAATTTTTTGTGAAAACATGACTTGCATACATTTTTTATTTCATGGACCAAATCGATCCTCGACGAATTTAGTGTTTGAGTAACCATCAAGTTCATCTGGATATATACAACGAAGGAATTTATTACAATTCCATAAATTCCAGAATAACCTCACCGCTCCAAACAAAAGCCCTAATTAAAATAAAAGACTCGAGCAATCTGAAAATATCGCCAGAGAAGCAAAGTGAGAAAGGAAATTCAATTATCCGCCGGATTATAGAAGATCAGCACACGGTGAAGCAAAGAGGGTCCCTGAGGATAATTGTAAGGAAAAAGTTGGAAGTCATAACAAAAAAAACGGAATGGAGGAAATTCTTATTTTGGGAGAGCATTAACACTAAATGTTAAGGTCGCTCAGGAAGATTCTAAAGTAAAATACTAAAATAGAAAGATATCCAAACATATTCCAGAGACCAAAGAGCCAATGATCAAGCCAAATACTGGGGAAGTTGAACTTCCCCAAAGGACAAAAGAAATAAAAGCGGAATTTGCATGGTCTATATAAATCTTATATTACATTGGTATTTGTGTACACTCAATAATATTTCAAGTAAGTGGCCAATCATGTTAATTTAACAGAGAACAAGAAGTAGCAAATAAAAGCAATGTAGGTTTTTGCAAGCCATTTTTAAAAAAAGTTTTAGTTACATTTTCAAAAATATTCTCACGCATGCACCCACCTAACGAAGATATTTCTGTCGCATAAATGCTTTCCTTAACGATAAAACTAAGAAAATGATTGATTGGTACATTTTTTTACAGGTTTCCCTTCCAACAGTAGAAAAACATTAGGAGACGAAAGTGGTTGCAACATCCAGCTTTTATCGTGAGACAAAGATGTTTGTAAGAGTTGAATATTCATTATCTGTCATTTCAATAAAAAAAACTTCTAATAAAACTAGAAAAGAAAACAAAAAAAAAATAGGTTTTTGAGGATTATAATGGTTTTCCGCCATATTCCTCAGAAACCTACGCTGATCAGTAATCTTGATTTGGTGCCAAGTTCATTTTAGGAAAAGCACTCTACAGAATTCTTTCCCTTTGTTTACATCAACATGCAAATTATCACATGCGAATTATTAAGGATTCTTAGCCTCACTATTATTTCTCTATTATATCATTGTTGGATGCTACGTTAAGCGTCACAATTACAGTTCTCTTTACTTTGGACTTATCAGCTATACAAGACTTTTGGAATTGGTGAAATACAATCATATTGAGACGAAAATACGATCATTTAGGGGTGTTAGTACAATATTTTGCCC
>NC_087203.1:21733367-21748367 GCF_015104395.2 Macrobrachium nipponense
AGTGCCGCAAAATTAGTAATAGCAGCAATATACATGAATTAAACGTTTAGGCCAACTGCTGGGATCCTTGAGGATCATTTAGCACTTCTTACAACTACTCGAGAAATGAGTTTTCATAGCCAGAAGTTAGATTTTCTAATACAAACAACCCAATGTCCATGATAGCCTTCAGTGTTATCATGAATTACAACGAGGCCAAAGTGGGTGGAGCCTCATGAAGTCGTCATTCTGACGATAATTATTGGTGAAAGGTTTAAAGCCAAAATACGGTACCGGCTATTTTTTTTTTTTTTTAAATAGGTAGATAGCTGATAAATAAAAATTGCTTGACATTGGATACTATGTCTTTGGAAATTACCAACTATTCCCTACATCTTGTCAATCTGATTGTGACCTATAAAGTAGATTATAATTTCTAAGGACACTTATTTTGGGAGTTAGACTAATAATCGAAGTGTTTTTTTTTTTATTTTTTTTTTTATTAAAATAAAATTTTGTTGGTTTGTTCATTATGACAATTATCAGTGGAGAGGATTCAGAGTTCATAAAGGTGTACTGCTTGCTTGTATTTACATTTTTATGTCATTGTTGCCAGAGGTCTAGCCTTCGTTACATATAGCCAATCATCCATCGAGAAAGAGGGAAGAAATGCTGTCATAAGTTACGTAACGAGTGCGTTCGAAACCTTATCTCTGAGTAAGTTGGCCTGTCTTAAAAAAAAGTCACTTTTACATTATAAGTACCAAATTTATTCAACCTACGTAATGCAGAATACAGTCAAAATTTATGTGTAGATATAATGTGTATTCTGAATAAGCGTTATATCTATGAAATGCATAGATAAAAAGTTATTGCCAAAAAACCGTGTTACAGAAGCCCTGAATCTCATAGTAATGAGTGATAACAATATCTCCTAAAATGCAAATTCGTATATAACTATCGTTATTATAAATTATATACTACAAGACAGTGTAAAATATTTGAGCTAATATATGTGTTAATTATTCTTTTTATGTTTACCTATTTTTCATGATAATAATAATAATAAATAATAATAATAATAATAATAATAATAGAATTGCATATATAATTGTTTGAATTATTGCTGTTTAGTTTCTCAGTATAATTTGATTATAAAATATAAGTTAATTCTAGAAGAAATTTTTTCTTTTATACATTGTACTTACCAGATGCTAAGAATCTAAGCATGAGAGTTAATCTTTCTGAAGGGGGGATTGCTTTCCTTAAATGAGTATCACGCTTCATAATTTTGGGTGTCCACCTTTTCAAGCAGGATAATCACAATCTTCACGAGACATACGTAAAAAACTCTTATACGCTTCATCATCTTCAATGATCAGTTCTTGCAAAGCTTTGCATGCAACCCTTCTTCATCTCGTCTAGATATCCATTGTCTAACCCATATTTGCCTTCTCTTCCTTTTCTTCAAATTCCTTGATAAAACTAATGCGCAGCTCCTGCAACTAGTTTCCTTGACCGTGACATGTTACCACTCACGAATATGGATCCTGACTGAGAGTCCCTCCTCAACTTTAATGATAGTGTACATGAGTGGTAGATTAATCTCGCTAGAGTAAGTCTCGCACAATACTCTAGATATAAAGTTATGAGAGTAAATGGTTGACTAGTGTACACACACTTTAGAGTAATCTCTGTAGATCAAACCAAGTTTTAGCTAGATTTTTAATCTACAGTGTAAACTAAGTTTAAGAACTGTTTGGCAAATTTCGCGGGTATCAGAACGATACTTCACGTATCCTTGAAACTGAAGGGTGGCAATGGTTTTCACAGAGACTGTGTAAGACTTGGTGCATATTTCAAATCAACAGAAACGTGAATGCGCCATGGAATTGTATTATAAAATTACTATTCTCATTTAATTCCCATTCTTTAATTGTACTCTGCTTGGGAATTTGAATGTGTGAAACAATTTAAGAAAATTCCATATAGTACTGCTACTACTACTACCAACATCTGAGTCTTCATTCATAAAGCATATGGACGGGTTCTCTAGTACGTACGTCACTATGGTATCAATGAGTGGGAAGGTCTTTAGTAATAGTTATACTAGCCTCTTTGTACGAACCTGCTAGATTTAGCTAAGTTTCCCTTTAAAATCTCTTTGATTTACTCTGATAAGTGCCTTAGTTATCAAAATTAGACATCACTGAATATTTTTGCCAATGTCTTCAATAGCAATAAACAAAATACTTCTCTCTCTCTCTCTTTAAATATAAACATATACATATATATATGTATGTATATATATATATATATATATATATATATATATATATATATATTATATATATATGTGTGTGTATATATGTATATATAAAATATATATATATATATAGATATATATATATATATATATTATATATATATATATATATATATATATAATATACGCACCGTATATATATATATATATATATAATATATATATATATATATATATATATATAATATATATATATATATGTACATATATATATACATTATATTTATTTAATTTTTTATTTATTTATTTATTTGAGGGTCCGACATAGAACCTGAACATCGACCTGTCCGCCTGAAATCATACCCTGCGGGCATCCACTACTCATAGAGAACATCTCCAGACATGCATGCCGGACCTGCATATAGAACAAACACAGGCGACAGCATGCACTCTTCTTATTGGACTAGCGCCCCATGATCATGATCATGTCATGTCAAGTGTATCATTCCTACAGGAAGCAATATTTATCAGAACTCTGTCCATAACTTCTATATAGAATTATGTACCATTTTCCATTCTCAAACACACAATTGAATCTATGCTAACTCATTTTTCTGTTCGCCTTGTGTTAAGGCGCTACATTACCACTACAGAGATAATGACCTGTCTGTTTGTTGTCTTGAATGAATCAGTAAGTTTGTAGATGCAGCCTCTTTATATTTGTGACCACAAAAGATGACCAGCACAGCCAGCTCCAATGATGCCAGCCTCTCCGGCGACACCGTCACCACCGCATCCATACATCTCCGGGCAGAGACAATCTTTCGATCAAAAGAAAATGACCTCCTCAGCAAGCAAAGCAGATGCCATCCTCGAATTCCTGCAAGACAACGTTTTCGATCAAGCCGCAGGATAGCTCGAGAACTTCAAACCCGTCACCTATGAATCACTAGAGGATCAGCTGAAGTCATCCTTCAGCATGCCACCTGCCCTAAGAGCCAAGAAATTCAGGGACAATGTTGGTGTAGCCATAGGAGATGAGCGGCCAACGCATGTCAACAAGCAATTGTGCAGACTGAAGAAAGATGTACCACCAGAGGGAACGTGCTACTTCCATTGGAGATTTGAGAAAAAGGCACACAAATGTATAAAACATGCAAGAGGGTCACAACAACTAAACATGGGAGGGCCGGGTGCCTCATAAGAGAAGCTGCCCCTGCTTACCGATGTTTTTTTTTTTTTCTTTTTTTTTTATTTTTTTTTTTTTGTACAAACGCAAAGGTTCAAAATACTTCTTCATAATGGATAGGAGGTCGAAAACAGAATCCCTCATTGACACGGGCATGCAAATCATTTATACCAGCCAGCCCCCGTGAACGACTCAACCCCACCCCACTCACCAACATCAAAGTATAATCCACAACTAGTGGAGCCCCACTCAAGAAATATAGGAAGCTGACAATGAAA
Source organism: Macrobrachium nipponense (assembly GCF_015104395.2). Classification (NCBI taxonomy): domain Eukaryota; kingdom Metazoa; phylum Arthropoda; class Malacostraca; order Decapoda; family Palaemonidae; genus Macrobrachium; species Macrobrachium nipponense. Next base: position 21,737,080 of record NC_087203.1, read on the forward strand.
CTGTCATTCGATGGGAAAGACTACGGACATAATGTTAGCACTTTTAGGAGTGGTCAAAATAGTATCAAATAGCTGATTCCCGATGCAGCCAATTGTACCCATCGCACCAGCCACCCCATCTCCAGAAATAAGACGACTCCTACAAGAATTCCCAGATGACCTGCAGCACAACTACACCCAGCACCACATAGAAACAAGGTCACCTAGTCCACACCCACTTCAGACGTTTAGCTCCAGAAAAACTCGCCCACACCAAACAAATATTCAAAGAATTGAAAATGCAGGAATATGGTAAACCCAAAAAGATGGCACACCCCCATTGACATCCTCCTCCACATAGTCTACCACCGAAACCCAACTGAATCTGGCGGCCATGCGGAAACTATCAGCGAATAAGAGTTAAAATGGAAGCCCGGCAGATACCCATTGCCAAACACAGAAGACGTCATCAACCAAATGAACTGCACCGAAGTCGTCTCGAGAACAGATTTGCTGAAGGGATATTTCCAAGTTCCAATAGTGACACAAGACATAGAGAAGACAGTGATTTATATTTCTTCAGAACCTACACATTTTAATTACAGCTGATTCGGCCTTTGGAACGCAGGGGCAACCTTCCATTTTTATTAGCAAAGCAGGCAATAACCTTTGCAGACACACGCATTAATCCCCTACCACATAGATCCCTCAATTTTGATGACTGATGTGAGTAGCATGGCGATGGGCGGGTACTGGAGCACGGACACAGATGATGGTCATTGACCATTGGCCTTTTTCAGCAAAAAGTTAACGGCAGCTGAACAGAAGTACTCCACTGTCGACAAATAACTTCTGGCAGTAAACAAAGCCATCCACCACAGACCAACCCTGCCCTTCCGTGGAGTGACCTATCTATCAACAACGGAGAGACGACCATCACCTACGAATTAAGTATCAAATGGCCCTCGCCCCTGCCTGTCAGCATTACAATGTCAGCTTTCCAACTATATTTATTCTTTTTGAATTCCGTCCATAACTTGTGCAGAACTATGCATCATTTTCAATTCTCAACAACAAATGCAGTGGAATGTATATTAAACTCTATTTTATACATACACACACGCGCGCGCGCACACACACACATACACACACACACATATTTATATATATATAATATAAAATTATCTATATATATATATATAATATATGAATATAAGATATTCATATAGAATATATATAAGAATATATATAAGTTATAATATATTATTATATATATATATATATAATATATTATATATATATTAGATATATATATAATTATTATATATCTATATATATATATATATATATATCATATCATCAAAATGACAGAGAAAACAAGGTATTGAGTTTTTCACCAATGTCTTTACCAATATTATATATATCTATATATATTTTATATAATATATATATATTATACTATATATATTATATAATATATTTATACTTATATAGATAATATATGTATATAGCACAAATTCTGGTAATGAGAAGCAATATTACAAATACTACGCAAAGCTCAATACCTCGATTTATTTCTCATATGTCTATATCATCCTGCGTAATGTATCGATATGAGACCGGTAAGATGACCATGAACTCAAAGAGAGCGTTAACTTAACGCTGCTCTAATATTTTCACTGCTGTCGCGTTTATATTAGACTTATTGTCTTCCTACTTTACGTTTCCACGAGACATGAGAAACTTGATCTCGTTTCTCACATTACAAATGTGAAAACATTTATGTATTGATTTTGTGATGATAACCAATCGCAAAATACTCGTATCTAAGAGAGAGGATGCAATTCCTGGTAGCTTCAGGATATTACTCACTTCCAAACTCTGGTGCTCCATGGAAGGCCAATATCCTGGATTTTTATCATAAAGGTTCTATGGTGGTTTTATTCACAACAACTGGTCTTAAAATCTGTTGAAGATTCTTCGAGAATATTGAAATTATTTTGATATGTTTCTCAGCATACGTATATATGTCTGTGTTTCTATTTGATTTGAAGTGCTTTTGGGATTCAGGTATAGGATACAAATATCTTTTAGCAATGAAATGGAACGTAGGAGGTCTTTATTGCCCAAAGATAATTGTTCTCAAGGTAACGGATACTTCTACATCGTTACCATTGTAGTTGAGAGCCTTCCGTTAATTACTTGTAATTTTCGACTGTCGATACGAACGGAGCCGGGAAGATCAAGTTCACAATAGTGAATTTGATTTTTCAGTCATAGATAAGAATATTTTCCACCGAGACAATAAAAATGCTTGAAAAGCTTTTTGACTTTACAATATTCAAAAATCCTTTCAATCCTTTATTTTTTTGTGAATTCTAAAGAATGATCAGTAACTGCCTTTATATATAACTATATATATATATATATATATATATATAGATACATATATATATATATATATATATATATATATATATATATATATATATATATATATATGTATGTATGTATATATATATATATATTTTTTATATATATATATATATATATATATATATATATATTATATATATATATATATATATATATATATATATATATATATATATATATATATATATATATGTATAATGTGTATGTGTGTCTGTGCATATGGGGAAATAATCAACACGCATTCACGAATTTTACAGAATAGATTTCTGAATGATGTCGAGATCGAACTCAGGTGTCACGCATGAATGGCAAGGGTGCTACCAATTGACTTACATGAATTTCATATAAAAGATTTGGAACCTTTGAACTCGGTACTTGAGGTGTTCCCTGGCAGGCTGCGGCCTTACATACCAGCTTCTTTTATGACCTGTGAGGGTTAGTTGATAGTGATATTGCCCTTCCTTTGAGAGGCCTGGGTTCGTTCATGATTGGAGTCACATATTTGTTTCTGCGAAGCACATAATTGCGTGGATCATTTCCTTCATCCTCAAGGGGTAATTCGAATGGTTACTAGTGAGTCCTTTCAATGACAGGTGCTTGATCAAACTGCCGTCATAAGATCCAGATATCATCAACGATTCAACAAAACAGCTTTATAAGGGATACCTCATCTTCGGGGAGTTGAACAGCTGTGATTTACCGTGTCAACACGGAATCCATCTAGCCACAGAGTAAATATTCTGTTGGCCAGGAAATCATCAATTTTTGATGAAGCCTTAAAAGGTTTTATTATTACAAGGATTGCTCCTGCCTTTTCATATTTCAGATCCCCTGTATGTCTTTTTGATATGAATGATTTTGATCGTCGTCTTGAATGAATAGTATGTCATAGACTTTTCAAAACAGAGGATATACAAACAAAAAATAAATATAAGTATAAGTATATATATATATATATATAATATATATATATATATATATATATATATATATATGTGTGTGTGTGTGTGTGTGTGTGTGTGTGTGTGTGTGTGTATATACACATAACATATACATACATGTAGAATCTACTTGTCATTTTCGGCAGATACCTATGAAATTGTAATAACCCACAATGACCTCTTAACTTCTTGAATTCTTTGCAGTTTTTTTGGCAGTTTTTTTAGATAAGATTGTCACTACAAAGTCTTAAGATCCGAATGCAAGAGTTCGCGAAGAAATTAAGATGCCCGGCAGCAGGAAACAAACCCGTGACACCCTTATCACGACGAGGTCACGTCGGCAACCCGACCTCGTGAGATTATGGTATCGCGGATTATTTTCCCGCTACCGGGCATCTCCATTTCTTCTTTTTCTTGCACTTGGATGTTAAGGTTTGTGGTGACAATTTTATCTAAAAAGTGCGAAGAATTCGAGAAGTTAAGAGGTCACTGTCGCTATTACAGTTACAGATGTTACCGGTAAAAATGACCAGTAGTTTCCACACACACACACACACACAAACATATAGACAGGCACACATTATATAATATATATATATATATATATGATATATATATATATATATATATATATATATATATATATATATCAATAAATATACTATATATATACATATATATATATATATATATATATATATATATATATATATATATATATTATATATATATATATATCAAATTTAAACACTGTACCCGTGTACTAGAATATTGCGTTGTAGGAGCCCACTAAAATTTGGAAAAAATTTAAAGTTTTTGTTTAAGCTTTCGAAGAGTACATTCACTCCCTCTTTCAGAAAGAGAAATAAAAGTTACAAAAACTGAAAACAATTGTCACGGTAAAAGAAATAACATGCAAGCATATAGTTATTATCAGAATAACTTCCTACGGTGGTTTGCCAATCTTGTTTAACATCTTGGTTACACTAACTACATGATTAATCATAATTGCATTACAGAAAAGGTCCAGTTTAAAATTTCTCTTTTATATATTCATAGTGTCAACATTTTGGGTGTTAAAATAGATACTAAAGGTTTTCTTTTTTCAGTGTTATTAACAACCTTTATGTTTTTCATTTTGTCCAGGTTAACAATATCATTTTTACTTTGTGTTGAAAGAGGGAATTGTTTTCATCACCTTCCCTTTCATGAGTCACGATGTTGTCTTTTCCTTCTCTCATAATCAATCGTTTCACCTTTCTATGCTTTTATTACACTCTTGACAGGGCATTTCGTAAATGCATGATTTTCTGGAAACGAGTCTAAAAATAAACCCCTCACTTCATTATATATAAACATATCTATTTATTGCTGACCATGTCTTACTGTTGATACAACAATCATCACTTTTATGAATATCATTATATCTTTATCAAATGTAAATCATTTAGAATGTCGCAGGAACATGATATTTTTCCGACTAGTGTAACCTCTGTCTTCTTCCAGCTGATCTGTGTAATGTTCAAATTCTCAGGTATAATGTGAATTTACTAGTACTGCAACTGGTATTGCTGTGGCTGAGACCAATGTGATTTTGTTAGTAACAGTGAGCATTCTTTCATAACTTGGAACAGATCAGGTTATAAGTATATACTCAAACCCACAGATTTAGAGTATCGTATCCCTGAGATCTCTTAACAATTAGAAAAATAATAGTCCCTGTTGCAGTCACGTTATCAAGGAATTAAATCAAGAATTATGTAAAACGTAGACTGTCCAGCATTAAGACACATTGTAGCACCTGTCAAATAATTGCTCCTTATGAGTGAATTACACAGGTGTCCAATCGCCAACATTCTAACTTCAATATATGGCGTCATAATCGTACTCCTTTGGAAAATACGAAACGTACAACGAATCGTTTTCAGTATTTATATAACGAATAACTAGAACTTGGCATCGGTGACCTTTCGGTAAAAGCTGAGCATTTTACATTATCGAAATAGGAATATCATACATGAACGTGGCTTTACTTAAGACCATCTGTTACCAGAGAACTGCATTGTTTCTGACACAAAATGTGGTGAGATAAATGTGAACCAACTACCTCTAAAGTATATACTATGACCAAGTTGCAAAAATTAGGGAATTTTGATAAGAAGAAATCACATGCAACAATGTTTATTGAATTAAAGCCGATGAATACCAAGACTTTTAATTATGTTTGCTGGGGAATTCCAGTCGGGATTTGCACCTATCATTGGATTGTGGAGAGACAGCTAAATATTTCATTTACTCAGACAATTATGACATAATTAATACTGGCGGGAAAAACTCATGTGCTCGGTAATGAAAATTTCAACATTGGCCAGATGAATGTGAATTAATGGCGAATTAATTATATATTATATATATATATATAATATATATATATATATATATATATTGTATATATAATATATATATATATATATATATATAATATATATGATATATATATATATATATATATATATATATATATATATATATATATATTGTATATATAATATATATAATATATATAATATATATAATATATATGATATATATATATATATATATATATATATATATATATATATATATATTGTTAAAGTTTTCAATGCTAGGAAAAGGGACTCACCTATTTAATTGAAGTAAAACAGGGATACATTGCAACCTAAGAGAAAATGAGGTAAATACCTGCTTACTGAGAGAAACAGAATTGAAAACCAGGGCCATAATTAATACAAGTATTTTTGGTTATGGTTAAATAAATGGAGTGGGATAGATCAATGGCATATGCTTTCTGTAGTTAATTAATGACTACAAATAACCGTAATACTTTTGCCTTGTATTACAAGGCTCTTGAATTGGAAAAAAGCAGAATATGCAGCAATGCAAGACACTGATCTCCTCTCTGCAATTGAGAGAATAATACGGCCACTTCGAGTGTCAATTGTGTACAGCCTAATGAATTACTTTCTATGAGGCTGAAGGCCTAAGGAAAAGGATTCGTGAATCACTGTTAAGGAATTTAACACAATAAACCATAAATCACTTAAATTGCTAGACAGAAATCATAAGACAAGGAACTTCACTACAGTGTAGATTGTCTATTACCGATAGACTGCTCTTTACCTAAGGCTTTTTAATAGCAGTGGGTTGTGGACCCCAGTCGCTCTGAGGGAAAGTCAATTTGCAGTGGATATTAGAATAAAAGATGCATCAAAAGAAAGAAGAAGAGTCGCTGAGTGTGAAGTACATATGTGGGCGATCACAAATTGGAATGGATCAACCGAACATTTCAGAATTGTTAATGACACTGACCATTGACAGTTGAGGATAAAAAGGGGGGAAACGCACAAGACTAAAAAGAGATATTTTCCACGGTATGGGAAATATTCAGTTTCCGATAAACCTCAATCTATATATCTGAGAAGTCACCACAAACATGTTATGAAACGGAGTAAGTGCACTAAATTTATATCTGTGATCTTTTTTAGGTTTCTGTTGACTGATTAGCCCTAGGATGTAAGATTTACTTGCGTAAAGTTATAAAGGTAAAAGAAATCCTTCCGTCCACTCTTTTTATATTTTCTTCTCCAGCTCTGTATTTGTACAGAAATACATTTTACCGAGAAATCTTTCATTAAAACTTGGAGTCGGAGGATTTGTAACGTTCAACTTTTGATGAAGCAACGTTGGAACATTTTTCTTTGTAATCATGTCCAAGTAAGAATATTTGACTTCAATGTTTTTAAGTGCACTTATATTCTAAAAGTGGAGTTTTCTGAGTTTCTGTTTGTAATTTGAAAATTGTTTGCTGAGCTCCAACAGAAGATGCGGGATCAATAGCAGGAGTGGTTTTGTTCATATTGATTTACAGTCTTCGGAACTTCTAAATCATATAATAATGGTAAGCATGGTCACTTATAGGTTTTATTAATGAAACATTATTCGTAATGACTAGTATTTTTAAGGAGGTTATAATGTTCTCGCCCGTTTCTGACAGCTAGCCTCTCTTTTGGTTGACGAAATCATCTGGGGTTTTTATTAAATGGTAAAATGTTACGGCAAGTATAAATTTAATTTATCAAATATTTCTGGCGTTGCATGGCTGTTTAAGCAGCTTTGTTGTTTGTGAGCATCTGTAGTGTACCAGAAATTCGATCTTCACTGTTAACTCATTATTTAAAGGACAAGCCCTCCAATTAACACCTTCTTTTAAGAGGGACAAGCACCGAATTTGTATATGTGAACACTGAAATAAGAACCTCTTCCAATTCAAATGCTCTAAACCGTAGCATGTATCTTTAATATAGCAACTAGCTAGTAAGTGTACATCACAAACTTTTACTTTTATATGATGCACTATACGATTGCCATACTATAGCATATTTTTCAAAATAAGTTTCAATCTCTTATTAACAAAAATCCTATCATAAAATTTATTTTGTGTTTGCAGATGAATATTACGGTTCGAATTGACATGCCTGTGGAAAATATATGACTGGAATCAAATCCATGAGAGGATCATCTAATTTGCTTGGCATTAAATAATTAAAGTTGTTATTTGGCATTTCAGTATTTTAATGTTCCCACCGTATCCTCAACATCTTCGATTAAATGTAACGAAGTTACTTTCTATGTGAACCCTTCATGAACAAAAAATGATCCTGACTAAATAGCCGTTTGAAAAGACCTTTCAGAATAAATAAAAACGTAGAAAAAAATCACGCAGAGTTATTTCTCTTCCATAGATACAGCATTAAAATTATCTAATATATATTATCGTTTACTGTTAGCGAAATTATTTAATTTTTGATACAGAAAGTCGAAAATATAGAACAGGGAACTAGAGCATAACCACAAAATTATTCAAATTAAATTCCAAATGACAGGTTTCATGGTTCATTTACTCAAAATAGAATGCAAAGAATAAGGATAAAACTCAATAGCATAGTACATAAATCATGTTCCCAAAATACTTAGCTTGTATGAGGTTAAAAACATCAATAGAGAATGAGAGAAATATATGAATAATATGGAGGAGTTAGATGGTAGTTTAAATTTGACAACGTCTTCGAGGGTTGCGTGAGAGAGAGAGAGAGAGAGAGAGAGAGAGAGAGAGAGAGAGAGAGAGAGAGAGAGAGAGAGAGAGAGAGAGAGAATGGGAATCTGACTGAAAGTGGTTAGGAAGAAGTGAATGGCGATGTAATTGAGAGAATGTATGAGGGTCCTCAAACAAGATCAACGGGGCCTGCATCTGAGCATCCTTGGGATTTGCAGAAACCAATTTAGTGTGGGTGTTGCAAGTGTAAGATGTGTCAAATGTAACGGGGAGGTAATATGGAGGAGTTAGTTGGTAGTTGAAATTTGACGACGTCTTCGAGAGAGAGAGAGAGAGAGAGAGAGAGAGAGAGAGAGAGAGCAAAATTGGTAGAGTATATGGAAGTGGTTTGATGGGGCGTGTAAGCATATGGCTATTGTCTGTTCTGGCAATCGCCGAAAAAGTCAGTGGCAAGAGTCTGTTAACAGAGAGTGGTGATAGTCAGCCATAGAGTTGGTTTGGCAGCGGTCCTATTCATTAATGGTCAGTTGAAATTGTGTGCTTTGATTCATTTTGATATTGTAAAGTGTGATGCGTGTGTCTGTCTGGTTGTGGTGAAGTTGAAGAGGTGTTGGTTGTACTGGTTGTGCATTTTGGTGTCTATGAGTTGGCGGTTGGGGACAGTGATGGTGTTGGCGGTTTGTCGTGAGGGTTCGAGTTATTATATGGTTGTCGTATTGTTTCGAGCTGTTGGTGTTCGTCTGTGTAGTGGTTTGTCGGGTTGTTGGGTTGTTGTGCGGTTGTAGTTCTCAGTTGGTTATTTTGTGTTGTGATTCTCGGCAGTGGTTGTGTCTCGACTAGCCTAGCCTATATCCAGCGACAGCACATCGCCTAGCTCTGAAGTCAGCCATTGAAGGCGAGTGCGAGAGGTGTGGGAGTTTTGACTGTTTTACTTGCTGAACCAGCCGTCCTGCACTTAAAAGTAACGTAAAGGAGAAAGTGTGGCTGTGGAAAAATTTGTCAGTTGGTACGATTAAAGTAACTGTAGGGAGCTTGCTTGCTTTGTTGTTTTGCGTGTGATCCCGCCACAATATCTGATCACTAAATAGGAAAAAAGCATTCCACAAATATTAACGGAACCTAATTTAAAGATCTTAAATGTAGCATCACAAGTGAAAAGGAAATATTAAAATTATCTTATAATTATAAAAGGATATCATTATAACGAATAAATAACGTAACAGGTATATATCTACTCACACAGTTAGACAAAGAATCAAATATCCTGCCTTCCATGAGAAAAAATTGGTAAAGAAAATACTGAATAAACTTGAGACGAAGTTGAGAGAGAGAGAGAGAGAGAGAGAGAGAGAGAGAGAGAGAGAGAGAGAATCTGAAAGATTTACGTTCGCAAAGCAAATTCTTTGATCAGTTACTCAATAGGTCATGAAAATAAAAGGAACCCCAGAGAGGTAAACTCTTTATTCACTCACTTTAAACTTACACACACACATACTATATATCTATAAGGTGAGAAATAAATACATACAATATATATATAAGGTGAGAAATAAATGCTGTATATACCTTTCATTTTATATATACAAGTATTTATTATTTTTTACAGCATTTTCGGCCTTGGAAATGCAACAAGCGATGTAAAACGTTGGTTCTTAAAAAAAATGTATCCCAATAGAACGACTTTCCATAAACTCCCGATCGTTTTTCATCCGAGCTATTGCTCCTGTCTTCTGATGTCACACCGGAATTGACTCTTGCTGGTCAGCGGCCACCAGGGCCCTCGAAAATCTCTTCTTTGTCATCCTTTTCCTCTTCCACCTTCGCTCACGGGATATCGACAACTTTCAAATGCTGATAAGGACAAGATATGGCCCTCACCTTTTGACCAACTGCCTTCACTTGAAAAATTTACCAAAAAATACAAGTTAAGTTTGTTTCAGAATTTTCTACGGTACTGTCAATCAACATCGTTCCACAATTCGTTAAGTTTAAAATGTATAAAGCTTCCTTATATAATTCAGAATTCTACAGCGATGTCATGAGTCACCTACTTGAATTAGAAATCCGTTCTAAATCCAGAGAGCTTAAGCGTGTGTATGACACCATGATAAGACACAGAACCTATTGTTTACAACTCTAACTTTGTTAGAATTCGTTATTTTTAACAGTTTATTTAACAAGTCTATCTCCACCTTCATACGAAACATTGAGAAGAGAGAATTTAGGAAATCGAACGATTTAGGATTCACGGTTCCATCCTTTAATAATATCAATTCTGTGTTCAACTTTTCGAAGCGCACATTGTCCGAAAGAGAAGAGCTTTTATTATCCTTAGGACAGGACCTCTGCCTACCCAATTACATACCGAATTAATGAGATTCCCCTTTTGTAAAAATGCAGAATTTTAAAGATTCCAACTCTAAGATTTAGCTGACAATACCTTTAATAATCTTAAGACAAGACGGACACCCTTCCTCACAAAGAACGATTAGGCACCGTTGGAAATCTAGCTAAAAACGAAGACTTGATTATTGCACTCCCGGATAAGGTAAAGGTACAGTCATCCTTGACAAACAAAATTATGTTGACAAAATGAAAAATCATTCTAAATGACCCATCTAAATGTGACAAAATAGCAACCCTGACCATTATAAAAAAATTAAACAAGGATAAAATCAACCGATTTCTAAGGACACTTTAAAAAGTAGGATAACAGATGAAAATCCATACCAAAATCTTTTAGTTACAGGATCGTCGCAAGGAGCCATTTATGGGCTGCCTAAAATAAATCAAGAAGGGATCCCCTAAGACCCATTCTTTTCTCTATGAATACCACC
>NC_087203.1:21753367-21758367 GCF_015104395.2 Macrobrachium nipponense
TAGCGACATCCTTAATGCCTCATAGGCTACCTTAAATATACCACATCCTTCGTCAAATATAAATAGTACACCATCCTGCTGTTCACACCAGAATGACAAGGTATGTGAAGGGAAAGGTTCCTCTTTCCTTGTGAATTGTTCAAAGCCGCGAAGGTATAATGATTAAATGTCCCAAAAATATCATACACCTTAGCTGTACTTTTTCACAGCACAACCTTCATAGCACACGTACATTGACCTTACACCATTATAAACACCTGTACATGCACCCAAGTGTCTTGAAACACAACATGTCACAGCACTAACACAGCACTTTTCTTTTAAGCACTATTAACAATTATATGGAGTCCACACTCCTGACAAAGGGGTGTATAAACAAATCAGTTTGTCACAAAAAATCTTAACCTAATTTGCATACCCAACTAACGTAATAAATACCATCTCCTAAAACACGAGTCCAATATAGGATCATTCATAAATACCTAAACCACCACACAACCAGATAATTTTTATGCAACCTCAGTTTTAAGCATAATTCAATCACAGAAATAACACCAGTTTCATTATACAAACTTCACCACCTCCAAAAGCAATTAAAGGCATAAATTAACCTATAGAATAACAGTTGAATCCATCAACTAACAATTATCTTACAGATGGTCAATATCCATCTATCATATCCAATAATATAATCAACAGTTATTATATCCAACATTGGAATGTTATATTAAATCATAATTTGTTCAACCATCACACTAAAATAAAAGAAACCATGTAAAAATAACGATTAATACTCAACTAGGAAATACGAGTGACAGGAAACTTACCAACAGGTAAAGAAAAACCCTTATAATTACCTCGTTCGCACTTACTCTGCCAGCCGGGACAATGCATCGGCCACCATATTCTCTTTACCTGGGATATGCTTAAACTGTAGATCGAATTGTTCTTGGACCCAAACACTCCAGCGCATCAATCTCTGATTTTTATTCTTGTACCGATTCAAGAACGTTAAGGGATTATGGTCCGTACAAACTTTAATGGGCACACCTGAGGAGGAGAGATAGACATTAAAATGAGTTAATGCTAAGATCAAGGCCAACGTCTCCTTCTCGATTGTTGGAATATTTTTCTTGAGGCAAAGTGAGCTTTTTAGAAAAATACTCCACCAGGTAGACAATACCATTACTGTCAGCATGACAATACCACAACAACCCCCACATCGCTCACATCAGTGGTAAGCTGGAATGGAGAATCAAAATTGGGAGCTGCTGATAAAAGCCAACTTATGAGGATTAGTTTTATCTTCTCTAATGCATCATGAGCCTCCTTATTCCAAACAAATGTAATATTTTTCTTCAACAAAGCAGTAAGAGGTTCCGCAATGTCTGAAAAATTGCGAATGAATCTACGATAATAGCTTGCCATCCCCAATACCCTTCGCAAATCTTTCCTACATTTAGGAACCTCCACCTTACGAATGGCTTCAATGTTAGCCTCCTTAGGAGCTACCATACCTGCTCCTATCTCATGTCCAAGATATACCACCCCTTTTGTTTGCTTTTTGTCCGAAATCAGAAACTTTCTAAATTTAAATTAAACCAGGCCCTGCTTTCCTAAGTACTTTGAATAAGGCCTCAATTCTCTTCAGGTGCGACTGCCAGTCGTCGCTAAAAATAACCAAGTCCATCAATAAATACACCACACACCCCTCTAGACACTAACCAAAGAATTCATAAGTCGCTGAAAGGTGGCAGCAGCATTTTTCATGCCAAAGGGCATCACTTTACACTGAAATAACCCCTGTTGTGTTACAAAAGCCGAAACACTTCTGGCCCTTTCCGACAGAGGCACCTGCCAATATCCTTTTAATAAGTCGAATTTCGTAATATATTTAGCACGACCCATACGATCGATGCAATCTTCCACTCGAGGCAATGGAAAACTATCAGCCTTGGTCACCTCATTTAGCTTCCTGTAATCAAAACAAAGACGATAGTCTCCGTCCGATTTCTTTACCAACACAACCGGAGATGACCAAGGACTACAACTCGGCTCAATTAAATTATGCTTGAGCATATACTCAACCTCTCTAGCAACAATTTCATTCTTTTTTGGGTTCAACCTATAAGGAGCCTGCTTCACGGCGTGGCGTCCCCTACGACTCCACGTCATGCTGCAAGATCGTGGTCTTGCCGGGCACATTAGAAAACAAGTCCTTATATTTTAAAACCAAATTTCCCAAGGATTGTTGCTCATCTTTACCCAAGTGACTCAACATCTGAGGTAAATTTTCTAAAGCCTCGACATTACCTGCCAGCCATTCACTATCTTTCAAGTAAACGTCCCTGTCCTCTGAAAAGGAATCATTATTATGCTCATCTGAAAAAGAAGCATTATTACCGACAAAGTCATTTCTACTGTCATGAAGAGCCGCAACTGGCCTAACCTTCTCTCTTTTATGGAAAGCTTTCATCATATTTATATGTACCAACTGGTGAGGCCTTCTCCTATCGGGGGTTTTGACCAAGAAATTAACATTATTTACCTTCTTTAATACCTTCCATGGTCCCTGGGAGGTAGCTTTGAGAGAATTACCTGGGATAGGTAACAGAACCAGTACCTTCTGTCCTACGTCGAAGTCCCGGGTCACAGTCTTTCTGTCAAAATAAAATTTCATTTTCTTCTGACTTTTCAACAAATTCTCACCTGCAAAAGACCAAGCCCTGGTTAATTTAGCATTCAAATTATTAAGGTAATCAAACAGATTCAAATCAGGGGCATCTCCCTCCCAAGCCTCTCTCACCATATCAAGCGGACCCCTTACAGAATGTCCAAAAATCAAATTAAAAGGAGAGAGACCGAGAGATTGACCAGGAATAGAGCGGAAAGTGAATAAGAGGAAGGGAAGGTTTTTTTTATCCCATTCAGCCCCATTCACAATACAATATTTCTTTAACATACTTTTCATAGTTTGGTGAAAACGCTCCAAAGCACCCTGTGACTCTGGATGATAAGGCGAGGACATTACATGTTTAATGCCCAATTCAGTCCTTTTCTGCTTAAAATAACGACTCGTGAAGTTAGTACGCAGTCAGACTGATTAACCTTCGGAGACCAAATTTTAAATTTTTGAAAAGAAAACCTATTAATGCCTCTACAATCTTTTCACTCCTTATGGACCGCTAAAGGGGTATTGCCCTCGGGTTAGCCGAGTACCATAACGTTCCATCCCTAATAGTGAAAATTATACTCATTTCCACTCATTGACTTTGGGAGAGGACCAACAACACCAATTAACACTTCACGAAAAGGTTCAGACACAACAGGGATAGGTAATAATGGAGCCTTTGGCATAGGTAGATTAGGTTTGCCGACTCTCTGACAAACTTCACAACTATTAACAAATTTTTTTACATCACCTTTCAACTTAGGCCAGAAGAAATTATTCAATAACCTACCGACAGTTTGTGAATACCAAGATGTCCCGCCATCACATTCTCGTGAGCTAATGACATCAACTCATGACGGGAACATTCAGGAACCACAATCTGTCAAATAATTTCGTAATCCTCCCCCGAGGCATGCATTGGTCTACTTACTCTATATAATATGAATATTAATTACCTTAAACGTAGGAACAGTCACGTTCGTTATCTCACCAGACTCAATAGGGAGACTACCAAACTCCTTTTTCTGAGCCGAAACAAGTTCTTTAACAGTCCAATTGGGCTTTAATCTAACACTACTACTATCTACAGCTACATCACTACGTCCTAAACTACTCAAATCAACGTCGACTGTTGACTCTGCAGCATCAACAGCCTTTTTGCTTAGCACGAGTGACTACCGCTACTTCCACATCCGGATTAATCACAATTGGCACGTACTTATTCTCATACACAATCTCATTTCCGAGAACCACATCCACCTTTTTAATCGGAAATTTATCAACAATAGCCAAACGGATATTCCCCGAAAAATAAGGACAACTAAGATGAAATAGACCATTGGATACGATTTTACCGTGTCCGGGAAACCACTCAAAATAACAAACTCCCGATTCTCATACACAAATTCATTCGGGACCGAATCTCTAAGAATTAATGATTGTGCTGCTCCGGTATCACGTAAAATATTCACTTTGCCTCCCTTGGCCTTCACCATTCAGCGAGACTTCCCCCCACCCCCGGCCAGAAAATCACCGAAGGAACTACCAGTCTCTGACTTCTTAGTCATTGAGTCGGAGAGGGCAGAGATCCAACCTGACTAGCACTTTTTCTCAACCGCCATCATCGGATTAACTTTACTGTTACGTACCTTTTTCCAAGCATTACACATTCTTTTGATATGACCCCGCTTATTACAGAAAAAGCACGTCAAATACCTAAGCTTTTGTGGATCATAACCACCCGACTCCCCAAGTCTGTTATTCTGCGAGTTCCACACCTTTGATTGACCATTCGGAGAAACCTTATTTGATTGAACATTCTGAGAACCCTTATTTAATTGAACATTCTGAGAAACATTCTTTCGATTATTAAAATTACCAGATCTCTCAGAATAACCCCAACGTGATCTTTCCTTAGATAAACGTCTCTTTCATAGTATCTTTATGAGACAAAAGTTACTCATCTGATGCCACAGCAACCTCCTGAAGGGAATCTAATTTCAACTCCTCCAAATGAACCTTCAAACGATCAGGAGTACAACTTTTAAACTCTTCAACCAACAGCAACTGCTTTAACTTATCAAATCGTCCACCTCTTTAGATTTCAACCAATCAGTAGCAAATTGCTCTTTACTTCTTGCAAATTCTACGAAAGTCTGATTTTCATTTTTCCTCAATTCGCGGAACCTTTGCCGATAGGCCTCCGCACGAGCCCTAATGCCTTCAACACTATCACCTTTACACTTTCATAATCCGAGGAGAGATTTTCTTCCAAGTTACATATACCTTTTGGGCTTTCCCAATCAATTTACTCTGAATAAGGGTAGTC
>NC_087203.1:21763367-21783367 GCF_015104395.2 Macrobrachium nipponense
TAAGTTTAAGTTCAGCCCTGATAGGAAGAGCAGGTGAGAAAGGGTGAAAAATGAAATGTAAAAAATTATGGATTTAAGTGTTTTAATCCCTAGTTTTTGAAGTTGCTTGGATGAACAGAATGTAAAAAAATGCCTGGGCAATGTAAATTAAGCAACTATTATAACAGGACCGAGAGAGAGAGAGAGAGAGAGAGAGAGAGAGAGAGAGAGAGGAGAGACCTTACCTTACCTTACAGACCTTACATCTTGTTCGGGTTGCCCAAGATCCCTCAGTGTGAGGCACCTCTAATGTCTACCAGAGAGTTGCTAGTACATCTTCCGGTATATTTTGCATCTTCCAATCTTGGATGGTCTGGGATGCACTTAGATATTTGTCGAGCTTTTTCTTAAACACATCCACGCTCACTCCTGTATATTCCTCAGATGAGCTGGCAACGCATTGAATAGACGCTGCATTATCGATGCTGGTGCGTAGTGGATTAATGTCCTGTGTGCTTTCCTTATTTTTCCTGGTATAGTTTTGGGCACCATTAATCTACCTCTTCTTGGTCTTTCTGATATTTTTAGCTCCATGATGTTTTTTGGCAATTCCTTCTATCTGTTTCCATGCCTAATTATCATGTAGCATTCTCTTCTCCTTTCTAGACTATATAATTTTAAGGATTGTAGCCTTTCTCAGTAGTCAAGATCCTTAACTTCTTCTATTCTAGCTGTAAAGGACCTTTGTACACTCTCGTATTTGTGCAATATCCTTTTGATAGTGTGGGTACCATATCATATTGCAATATTCAAGTGGACTACAAACATATGTTTAGTAAAGCAAATAATCATGTGTTCAGCTTTCTTGTTTTGAAGTGCCGTAACAACATTCCCATTTTTGCTTTACATTTTGCCAATAGAATTGCTATTTGATCATTGCATAACATGTTCATTCAACATCACACCAAGGTCTTTACCAAGGTCTTTAAACTGCTTCCTTATTTTTGTGATTGTCTCATTATTAGGTCCACTATATGCATATAGCTTTCCTTCTCTGTCTCCATAATCATATGCTTTGTTAAGGTCTCTTTGTAGCGCGTTCCTATCTTCCATCACAAGTAATTTATCTACTTATTCTTGTGTCATTGGCAAAACTACTCACTACCGAGTCCTTAACATTACTGCCTATGTCTGCAATCATAATAACAAACAGTAATGCAGCTAACACCGTACCTTGTGGCAGACCGGATATTACCTTAGCTTCATCCAATTTCTCATCGTTTGCAATAACTAACTGTTTTCTGTTGTGTAAAAAATCTTTAAAACCATCTTCCTACTTTTATCTATACTATGTTTTATAATTTTTTTCGCTAATATATTATGATCGACCTTGTCAAAAGTTTTTGCAAAGTCTAGATAAACCACATCTGTTTCATTTCCGCTTTTCATATTTTTGTATATGTTCTCACGGTGGACTAACAGTTGGGTTTGTGTACTTTTTCTGGGTGTGAAACCGTGTTATCCTATATTAAACAAATTATTTTTTATTAAAATGTTTCATAATATTTTTCTTCATTACCCTTTCATACACTTTCATAATATGTGATGTTAGACTCACAGGCCTATAATTACTTGCCCCTAGTCTTGATCCACTTTTGAATGTAGGGGTAATATATGCTAATTTGTACTTATCATAAATCTTGCCTGGATCTACACTTTGTCTTAATAATATTGCAAGTGGCTTTTCGATAGAATGAACTACTTTCTTTAGCAAAATAGCAGGGACACCATCAGGCCCTGCGGCAGCTCCATTTTAATTTCATTTAATAGCCTTCACAATATCAGCTTCATTAATATCTATGTCTGCTAAATATTCACTATTTCATCCCTACTTCTATATCATTATCTTCATTATCAATTCTAGGGGTGAATTGTCTCTTATATCGTTCTGCCAATATGTTGCATATTTCCTTTTATCATTCGTTAATCTCCTTCAATTCTTAGAGGGTCTATTTCTATTCTTCTTTTATTCATCTTTTTCGCATACAAGTACAATAGTTTGGGGTTTTGCTTGATAATTACTAGGGTTTTCTTCCAAGTCCCATTTTTTTTTTATTGTATAATCTTTTGTTCTGCATTTTCTATCTAACTTTTTAGTTCAATTACTTTCCATGCATTTTTTTCTTTTGCAAGACCTTTTTTCCACTTTCTGATTTTCTGGAACAAGATCCTTCTGTCTCTTGGTATGCATGACTGATGTTTACTTTTCTTCTTCGGTATATATTTATCTACTATTTTCTCTAACATTTTGTATAATATATCCGTATTTACCTTTATATTTTCATTTACGAAAATGTTATCCCAATCATTGTTTCATTCTTCATTTATTTCTGACCATTTTATATTTTTACTGTAGAAGTTGTATTTTCCATATTCTTCCCCCATTTTTCATTTTTATTTCTTGCTTATCTCTGTTTTCACTTGCTTTGGATGGACTGTTAACTCTATGACATTATGGTCTGAAATAATCGCATTATAAACTATTTTTTCTTTAACATAATTCACCTCGTTCACAAATACTAGGTCTAAAGTATTTTCCTCTCTTGTTGGCAGGTGATTTATTTGTTGAATGTTGCATCATTCTAGTAGCATATCTAATAGCTTTTCGAATTGCCTCTTATCTTCTGCACTACTATTACTCTCTTCTTTATTTGTATATATACAACCACAATCTCCTATTCGTTCTTTCCAGTCTAAGAAGGAAAGTTAAAGTTTCCAGGTAGGAGAATAGTCCAGTCCTTTGTGATTTCTACATATCATCCAATTTTTCTATTATTGTGTCAAACTCTTTAGTATTAGGGGCCTATATATTACTATGTTCATTAATTTTTCAGATTCAAATTCTACCACTATTAATTCACATTCTGAGTTACTATATTTCTCATATACTTTTCCTAGTTTTTTTGTCTTTCCCATATATTGCGGTTCCCCGTTGATTATTTCCTATTTTTTCTATATGATCTATAAGTTTGGAACCCTTTTATTTGGTCGTCATTCCCAGTCTCTTGGGAATACCAAGTTTCACTTCTATTCATTATATCTATTTTCTTTTCAATTTGGGTTCTTCTTCTCTAAGTACTCTATTTTTTCTTTTTGAGTTACTCGTAACTAAAACCTTGCCATTCATCATCCTATGTAGGATGCGTGTTTTCCTCCTTCATTTAATATGGGGTAAATAATATTTTCCATCCGAATTCTGACATTAAAAAATCCAACTTTTCCATAATATTTGATCTTCCTTCATCATAATTATTCATTTTGCGTCTGAATCTTCAATTTTCTTCGTATCTGCAATATCCTCTAGCATCGTACATACAGTAGAGAGAGAGAGAGAGAGAGAGATCAGTTGTATTTGTGTTATATATACATCTATATATATATATATATATATATATATATATATATATATATATATATATATATATATCCATAGTTTTTGAGGTTCCTAAGAGAGAGAGAGAGAGAGAGAGAGAGAGAGTGAGTTTATGGGTTGTAATTGAAAAGTTTTGCCAGGCAGTACTGGGTTGGTCAACTAGTATGTCTACTATCTATCTAACTATATATATATATATATATATATATATATATATATATATATATATATATGTGTGTGTGTGTGTGTGTGTGTGTGTGTGTGTGTGAGTGTGTGTGTGTGTGTGTGTGTGTGTATAAGTGAATACCACAGGAAAATGACAGCAGAAGGTCAGTACCAAGCACTGTCTTCTGTTAATTAAGCGTGGGTAACATAGCACTTGGTACCGACCTTCTGCCTGTATTTTTCTGTGTTTATTCACTTATATACTGAAGTCACGTGCCTCTACTGTGATTCCATTGTTATGTGATGAATTGTATTTCCAATATTGGTTGCAACGACACATGCAATCTTTATTTAGGAGACCAAACTGAAATATTTTGCTGGACCTGGCAAAAACGTTCCAAAGAAATCAACGACAATCGTTTAGCTTATCTGCCGTAGTATGCTCGTCACACACACATACACACACACACAGCACACACCACACACATACACACAAACAAACACAAAGAGAGAGAGAGAGAGAGAGAGGGAATTAATAAAGAAGCTAAGAGCATTTAGTGTCCTTAGTTCTGGTAATTGAGCCACAGGTAAGTTTAAATCTGCTCTCACATGAAACGTCTTACTCCTCATAAAAAGTCATAATCCTCGTATTAATCATCCCGATATGATACCACATTTCCTCTCATTAATTAACCGACGGAATGTTATAGTCAGTCAAGGCCGAAGCAACAGTTAATTGTGTCAAAAATGAAATTTTCATAATAAAACTAATATTGTAATACTTACCTGAACACCTGAATTAGCCCTGGTCCACTGACCAGCTCGAACTATACCCCCACATATTTACCCACTAAGTGGTAATTTTAACTGTCAGTGTTACCAACGCTGCAGGTAAAATCTAGTCAATGAGTTACCTGTGTTACCGTTGGCAACGCTGCCGCAAATACCTGCCACCAGTGGCCTGTCTCCTCATTCCTCAATTGAATCATTCACTATTAAATTGAAGTGGGGAGGAGGGTGGGAATCATTCAGGTGTTCAGGTAAGTATTACAATATTAGTTTTATTATGAAAACTTCATATTGCAATACACTCCCTGAACACCTGAATTAGCCCGATTAACAACATTTAGTCGGAGGCGGGGTCAATCTCATTCAGCCCGACCTGTCCACGGAACATACGCAGGTAACTCATAAGCAACCTAACATGTATAAAAGCATGTATCCTCACCTAGTTATCTAAACTCGGAGGTGAGGATGTTTGCAAAGAAAGTACTTCAACATCAGTGTTGAGTCTAAGGTACTGTCTAAGTCAGAAGTACCTCCCATGTGATAAGCTATACTTCTTATTCATGGAGGGTAAAAACAATCTCCTCACCTGGTTGTCCAGCTCAGTAGGTGAGGATGTTGCAAAGAAAGTACTTCAAAGTCAGTGTTGAGTCTAAGGTACTATCTGAGTCAGAAGTACCTCTCATGTGATAAGCTATACTTCTTATTCATGGAGGCAAAAAAAAAAAAAAAAAATATCTCCTCACCTGGTTGTCCAGCTTAGTAAGTGAGGATGCTTGCATAGGAAGTACCATACCGTCGGTGTCGAGTCCTAGGTACCGCCTGAGTCTGAAGAACCTCCCATGTGGTATTCTATACCTCTCATGTATGGAGGGGAATGGTGAACCTCCCATGTGGTCTGTAGCCTCTCATGTATGAGGAGAAGTTGAGTGTGCAGGACCTTCAGTTCTCTACTGCTCACTGATGTAGATGACTTGTGCTGAAGTAGTACTAGTAGTTATTCCAACATGACCATCGGGATCTGCCTAACCTCAAGGGCCTAAGGGACAAAACACTGTCTAAGCTTGACCAACAGAAACACTAGAGTTCATTAGACTATCACTGCCTCCCTAAACTTCTAACACCATAAAGTTTCATTTAGACTATCACTGCCTCCCTAAACTTCTACACCCTGAAGTTCATTTAGACTATCACTGCTTACCTAAACTTCTAACACCCTAACTCTACCAAGCCAACTATAAAACTGAGTTACCGCAATGACAGGACCCCGAGAGTAACCTCTCTGAAGAAACTGAAATTCCTTAAGGTACGGTGTTGTGAAAAACCGCAACAACTCTCAAAAAAAACCACCTACACAATCGCCGACAGCGAAAACAAAATTCCTCTGGAAGCTAAGGGTAGCCCTCCGCATACTTGCGCGCTTGGATTGACTAAGAACCGATTCTTATGAGTGTCCGGATAGCGCTGAGGCAATGATTTAACAATAGTCCCTCCTCTCCTTGCCAAGAACATAGCATAACCCTCAGAAATGTTAGTCTGGTATGCAAACCCCCTCGAAACCAAAGTGAAGAGGTTATCAAACAGTCCAGGCTCAGAGAAACACCCATCAACTCTCACCACATCCACACAGAGTGGCTGTGAAAGGTGTCCTCCAAATACGAGCCTCATGATCCGTAACCCTTACCATACGAATCAATGAAGGAACCCAATAGAGAAAAACCATCAATTTGACTCTAAACCGGAAGTCGGACTCCGGCAGAGGAGTTACCCGCTACCTCATACAGAAAAATGATGCTAGCTTAAGTCATTCCCCAAAAACTGCCCGACTCACCGAAACCAGACTACCCTACTTGATGTTTGAGAGACTGCTGGTTTGGTTGAATACAAAATATCAAACATTACTTGAATTAACTAAGATCCCTCCGGAGCCTGGAATGCGGAAAGATAGAATGGACAAAGTCCACAATCCGTTATACTCGCTTCCTTCGCCGGAGAAACAAAAAAACCCACAACTAGCAAACGAGTCTCTCTTCAAAGGTATCTATCCTCTGTCAGACCTGTCCGGCCACACCGGAACAGGAAAAAAGGAGAAAAGCCGAACCCCGACAAGAGCAGCACCCAAGAACCCGGAACCTACTACGCCTGGCTGCTCGATACCAAATGACATAAGATCCCATCATATCTGAGCCTACCGATCCGATTGCGCAACGATATACCAACAAGAAGATGATAAACTCCTGTGCAAGTCATACTCGACTGCGCAACCCGCACTCCCCCCAGACATCATGATGTAACCCCTGCTGTCCGACCGCTGTCCACATACTCACAAGAGCGAACTGTCTGTCACCAGTTCCGCAAAACCTGTAAGAGTTAGTCACTCGACTGCGGATACCCTCACTACCCAGTGACGATAACGTTACGCCTGAGCCGAATATACCTTGGCGATGAACGACCACACATGCGAGTCACTCCCATACTGTTGTGCCAAACATGTACCAACCAAGACTATGACCTAACCTTGAACCAGTCTCAATTTACTGCGAAACTCCGCACTCACCATTGACTATGACACGAGACCAGGACGACTACAATAGGCGAGCAACACCCCTAAAGAGCGAAGAAGTCGCAAAACGCGATCCGGCCCCTTTACCAATACGTACTAAACCTAGACTGGAGTCCGGAGCAAGTGAGGGAAAGAAGTACTCCCAGACACGAAATCAAGGTCGAACCCACCTTGAAAAACCCCATAAGTACGGAACAGAAAAGCAGCAGGAAAAAGTTGAGAAAAATAAGGAGAGAGAAAAGTCACTACGAGTAACCCACAGGAACACCTAGCGCCGACATTGTGCAGGTGGAGAAGTAACTGTGCGGTACAGTGCTTTAATAACGGGTTACGAACTGCGGAACCAATGGGAGCCGCAGAAGGAATTACCAGCTACCCTAAGAAAGGGGGCCGAGGGCACAAAAAAGGTGCTAATTACGATGCAGACGAACTGCGAACGGCCGTAGCACACCCCCAGCAATTACCGCGGTAAGCACGTTACGTCTCACACTCCTAAGGTATATAAATGGGACAAAGAAGAAGGAGTTAACTAACTACCCTATGAAAGGAGTGGGTGGTGACAACCGGTATCGATACAGTCAACTATGGCGCAGGTGAATCTCCAACTGCCGTAGCCTCCTCAAGAACTACGGAGGACACATTACGTCTCAAAACAAGTAAGATGAAAATACGGAGTTGCGGAACCGCCTTGAAGCATCAACATCAGCAGCCTGAGAACTACAGGACCCGTCGAAGGTGCTACGAAGGCAGCCCCTCCAAATTATTTCCTTTAACCTGGAGAGAGAGAGAGAGAGAGAGAGAGAGAGATTGAAATCATCTCCAAATTTCAGGATGAAACAATGAAACTAGCTCTACTGTGATATTGGTAAATAAAAACAGGATGAGCAAGAAGACTCCGAAGCGACATCCGAAGAATGAGCAGCTGAAGAAGGTTGTGTAAAGACATTATAAGTTTTAACAGAAAAACTGGGCGAGAGAAAACTAGACCGACTCTGTTCCCCATGATAATCTGAGAAACATTAGAAAATCAGGAAATTATTCAAGACGTGGTCGTGAATACAGTCCGTATTGAAGCTACCGTAATTGACTTGCGTTAATTCGATTTTACGATGGGGTTAGTATTTAAAATCGGAACTACATTGCAAATAAGTCTTCCTATATCTCTCGCGCAGCTGGCGTAGGCAGCATCGTACATCAGACAGAGAGATTGTAGGGTTTAAATAGAATTTAGGCCAAAGGCCAAATATTGGGAACTATGAGATCATTCAGCGCTGAAAGGAAATTGACAGAAAAATGTTTGAAAAGGTATAACAGGAAGAAAAACCTCTCTGTTGCACAATGAATCAATTGTTAGGAGAGGGTGGAAAAACAGCATGAGTAGAGAAAAAAAAATGAAATCAGGAAAGTAAGAGAGAGAGAGAGAGAGAGAGAGAGAGAATTACAACCGTCTAACATCACCTCCATAAATTTGCACTCTCTTCTAAGTTAAAAGGTATTATCTTAATGATAATATACTTGTGTTAATAACTGCGTACAGCTATGAACAACCGAACGAGAACTTGTTGCTAATACGATCGAATCCTATAGCAACATCACTTTATTGTATTGATCGGCGTGCGAAAGTAATCGAATCCGATAACAACATCTGTTTATTGTATTCATCCGCGTGCGACGGTAATTACTGTATTCATGTATTAATGTAGCTGAAGCTGATTAGGCAAAATTACGTGCATCAGCAACCTGGATAGAGGTCCCAAGCTTTTGTATGAATTCAAACACAGCCGTGGTAAAAGAAAAGTAAAAGCATGAAAGAGCTCGTTTACTGTTGTTTCACACTGATAAAGATTAATCAAGTGTAAGGTTCGTAATAGTACCTAGAAAACGAGTGAAAAACGAACGGAATCGCTAAATTTACGCATCTAAACTGAGGGAAAAACTAGCTTCCAATAAGACGTATTAGTCAAATTTTGGCCTTAAATTACATCGTAAGACGAACAGCATGACTTCGTTTCATAAGTTAAGTATCCAGATACCTGGCATTGTATAAAAAAGGAAATAACTAGGAACAAAAACATTATCCGAGAACCAAGTGATATGGTTTACTCTGGAGCCAAGGAAATAGACTAGCCGGCATCATTGTCTGTCTAAGCCACGCCTCCTTACAACAGTGCTTTTTTGACAAGCTTGTTGTAATTGTAATTAATTGAAAAGTAATAAATTAAATTACATATTTCAATTTAATTGAAAATTAATAAATTACATATTTTAAGGTAATTAAATTAACTTTATTAGGCCAAATATTAATTTCAGTTGTCACTGTAATTTGATAATACAACTGGTAATTCTTTTGTAACTGTAATTGACATAAGCACAATGTAATTACTGACGGCCATTAGTCTGTTAAACGTATGAAGACGTCATACAACGAATTCCTTATAGTATCTGACATATAATTATATACCACAAGATACCAGTATTGACTATGTTCAAATGTCCAACATAGTTGAAAACAAGTTTCCTCAAGAAACACGTCTCCTTCAAGACGACAAACCTGGCCTAAGTAAGGAAGAGTTGTTACGTTAGTTACTCTAGCCAACTCAGGACAGAATGAGGTGGATACGGCGACGCAAACCCGTATTCGCCATCAGCTGATTCCAGAGCGTGAATGACTGCCGAGTTAGTATTTATACTACGCTAATATGATGATACATACAATACAATTAATGCTTTAGTCGGACAGAATCTGATCTTCATTCTGTTCGATTACATTCATATTGAATTATACTAAGATCAAATTCTCGTTCGTTTCAATTACACCTGTACTGAATTATCAGTAGTCAGAATGCTGAGCCTAAAGCGTTAGCCACTATAAAAATCACTCTACCGTTATGTAGTACAGCGAATACTTTTGGTTAGGCTAGGCTACTGTACATGCATACGATATATCATCGTGAACACTAGGCTAGCCGTAGTTAATTTTATTCGATTTCTTACATAACGAATTATCGTACGTCGATATGCGTTGAAAAGAGAATTAGTTGATATTAAAAATTACGCTATCGTATAAGTAGAGGAAAGTAACCTTAAAGACAAAGGATAAGTATTTAACCCTTTAGAACCCGACAGACCCGAAACCAGATCTGAACGGCCAACCTTGGCCTAAAGATTCTGACGCAAGGAACTCGAAGCAAGAAACACCCAAGAGGCTCTAGGACAACTGTCCCTCTATAAACTACTACTTATAATAGAAAAAACCGACCCGGTAGAAGCCTGCACTTCTCTTCCTAAACATATTAGCCTATTATCGCTACTTGTCTGCATCCGACCCTAAATTTTCATCATCCTGAGAACTTACAATAGAGGGGGGAGGGGAAATCTGCTGCCAACACTGCCTGCTCCGCGCCGGGTGGGCCGGCAGAACCTACCCACTCGGAGGCTTGCGGTTCTCCATTACCCCACCAGCACCCCGTTAGGGCTGGTTCTGGAACAGGCAGGGGGGCTGAAAAAGAACGATTAGAATTCACTATCTACTAGTACCATTATCTCTATTTTTGTTAAATTATTCATCAGGCTAGAAATATTCTTACATACTAGATGATAACCTGTCCACTAATTTCTGGAATAACTAACTAATGTTTCGTTGTCTCCTGACCAAGACAAAATCTCCGACTAGTATTGCACTAAACCTTCCTACACGAAATAACGAAAAGAACGTCGATCATGTGTGCGGGTACTCATCCTACGCTTCAAGGGCGTGCAGAGCCGATGAGCACCACATATCCCAGCAGTAGAAGGCTCGATCGTCGAACTGTAGATGAAGTAGAAGCAGAGGCGTTTGCAGTCGGCGACAACGTTATTTTAGAGCCGATGAGCACCAACATATCCAACAGTAGAAGGCTCCATCGTCGAGGCGTTTGTAGAAGGCGATGACGTTTATTTCCTAACTTATCCTTAGCGAGTACAAAGTAGCTATCCAAAGTGAAACGGGAAAATTCGTAGTTTGTAACTAAGATGCGAAAACTCTTTGAGTGGGGTCGGGCTAAATGACCAAAAGTTCGCCTGATGTGGGACTGATCCTCACAGCAAGGCGAACAAAAAACAAATGAGGAATGAATAGACAGGCCACTGGTGGCAGGTATTTGCGGCAGCGTTGCCAACGGTAAACACAGGTAACTCATTTGACTAGATTTTACTGCAGCGTTGGTAACACTGACAGTTATAATTACCCACTTAGTGGGGAGGGGTATAGTTCGGGTTCTGGTCAGTGACCAGGGCTAATTCAGGTGTTCAGGGAGTGTATTGCAATATCGCTTTTTCACGTGACTATACCAAACGTCTGAGGAGAAACAAAAGTCACGTGCATTAACAATTAGTGTATTATTACTCACAAAAAGACTGTCTCACCCCTTTACTGGACCTTCGTGCGCTGTCTCATCGGCTTTCGTCTCACCGATTGTCGCCGGGCCGAATGAAATCACATCTGACCGATAACCCACTGTATTCCGATTGCACTGGCCCTTCTGCACGCACATACGGACGCACTCAATTGTTCCAGAAGATATTTTGTTTGCATTCCTCTGTGACATAGAAGACCGCGTGACCCGCCTTCGATCACCATGCGCACGATACCCAAAGTCATTTCGACTTGCATCCTCTCGTATCGTCAGCATCCACAGTTTATTCACCTAAGTAATGCGCTGATGGACTTAGCCGCATCAGATATTTCCTAAACACACCACCGCTTGTCGAAGCATTCCACTACCTCTTTCTTCTCATCACAGTCCGTCGAACTCTATATGACAAGTAATGGAGTCATTTTATACACACACACACACACACACACACACACACACACACACACACACATATATATATATATATATATATATATATATATATATATATATATATATATATATATATATATATATATATATATATATATATATACATGTATATATATAGAATTTGTGTCGTCCAGCTCAAAAAAATAAGTTTCAAAATGAAGACAGATATCAAACAGACAATTGTCACTGACTTAATTGCTTAATTATTTTTTTTTATTTTGTTTCAATAATAACCACACCGTTTAGACTAGTAGTTCAGCCACTGAGAATTCTCTCTCTCTCTCTCTCTCTCTCTCTCTCTCTCCATCAATACTGCTCTTTGTTTCAAGGGCGGCGTGCCCTATCTCCCATTGCATTCCATCGGGAGGTACCGTTAATTGGCAATGCCAGTGGAAATTTCTGGCTATATTCCATGAATATAGATTAGCTTAGCCAACGGAAGTTCATTCTCGATAGCTTATGGGTTTCTAATCACTGTCCTGTGCGTCGTCAGTGAAGCTAACGCTTTCTAGATCTGCGTTTGGTGCCTGCTTCCTGCAGTTCGGGACAGCTCCAGTTAGACGGAAGTGATGGATATTCTGTTGCTTTCATTAATTTAGATACTTTTGGTTTCTCTAACTTTAACATGTCTCTGCCAGGCAGCACGTCCGCATCCAATTCGACGCGTAGGATGACTTATTCGTAACTACAAATCACACGCGAACTTCTAGCAACTTATGAAAAGAACGTTGGACTTAAATGTGATGATTAAGAACCTGTTTCGTAGATATTCATTGTGATTTTATAATGAAAGTGTCAATGTCCCATGAAACATAATGCTCGATCATGAGAGTCTGTACGTCTCTGCTGAGCGGCTCGAAATTCCTGGTGCATTCCTCGGAATATGTCACATGCATCAATGATTCCCTTATATGTCTGTATATATATATATACATACATGCATACACATATAGTATATATATATATATGTATATATATATATATTTGTGTGTGTGTGTGTGTGTGTGTGTGTGTGTGTGTGTGTGTGTGTGTGTGTGTATGTGTGGACTCAACACACATGAATGGCTATTGAAGCTTCTACAGAAAAAACAAATCGCCAAAATGTCTAGAAACAAATGAATTTCCATGGGACATAAAACAACCAAACATTAATTTCGTCCTCCATTAATTTGTCTGTGGATCTGGCCATTCAAATTTCGTTGATTAGGATCAAATTATTTCATCTATGTCTGAACCCCCTTCAAATTCATCGTAAGGTAAGATTACTGAAATAAATATAAGTCATCGTACTCATTTTCACATCTATTGAACCTGAGACCACGAATGAAGCATTTAATTCTTAGGAGCAACAACGCCCCCACCCCCATCCCCCGCCCCAACCACCACCAAAAAAACCCCTCGTGTATAGGAACCACATACCGTGGTGTTTAGGAGTCTTCATGAACAGAAGGCATTTTGACCATTGGGCTTCAAGTACTTTTTATTTTAGTACTTTTCTCGCAAACATTCCTGAAATATGACATATTTGTCAGAATAAAATAAAAGAGGTCAGTTAATACTCCCTCTCATAACTCTGGCTCCCTTCATTTTCGCCACTTCACAGTATTCTGCGCTCATTGTTCGGAAAATAACACTTTTTATTTAACTACTTACTTGAAATTGGTATCAATTTTCTGGCGCGCGAACCACCAAATCTGTTTCCATCAGTAAACCATATTGTTCCTTAAATTTTGAGAGCGAACGGCTATATTTAACGTTCATGTCTCTCTTTTCGTTCCGCTTCCAGTTGGAGCCACAAAAGTAAATGCGTTTCATGATCAGATTTCATCTTTTCAATTCTTCTCACCACTCACACGATGAGCACGAACATTAGACGTCATTTTGGAAGACTATAAACGATAACATTCTCACACTTGAATTAAAGTGAGAGTGAGGCTAGCTGTAGAATCTTTTGGAAACTTTGGACCAACTAGCCAAAATTATAGCTTTAAAACTAGCTGTGTGGTTAGTGATTAAGTCGCATTATTCCGGAAAGTATTTTGGCAAAGTTTATGGAAAACTTTCAAGCTGTAGACATTGTGTTCATGTAAGACAAAAAGATCAAGAATATCATATGGTTAATCACCAACAATCGATGCTTCAAAAGTGCTTTATTTTCAATGCCGCAGAAATAACATGTAATTTAGCACAAGAATAGTGCTTATCAAACACACACACACACACACACACACACACACACACACACACATATATATATATATATATATATATATATATATATATATATATATATATATATATATATATATATATATATACATATACATATACATATACATATACATATACATATACATATACATATACATATACATATACATATATATATATATATATATATATATATATATATATATATATATATATATATATATATATATATATATATATTGGGCTGTTGCCTTGTATAATAAGGCGCCCTATGAGGTTATGTTAGACTTGCGATAATCTCACGCTAAGTAGGTTTTGTTATGCACTTCCATGCTCATTGGAGTGTCTTGGGGTTATGACGACGATGTGTTAACATTCCCATATTTTTATTATGTAATCACTTACATAAAAGTTCGGTCGGCTACAAAACCAACCACTGAATATTACTCAAGCCTGACTTGCATTTGACTTATAGGAGTGTGATACAGACACTATGCGAATATATATAGATATATAGAAAATACTTATAAGTAAAAAAATAATTCATGGTGTACAAATACAGATTCAAGTAATAAGATAAGACATAATATGCATATGATGATATTCGTAAATAATAGTGATCACGTGATATATACTGATACAGTTTTTCACTTCATCTCTTTAAGATACATATGCTACAGAAAATACTAATGTACTCTGATAATTGCATAGAACAAAGATTAACATGATAAAAATCATACTTTAATTGATAAAAATTCATATATGAAGTGATTAAAATCATATCTAAAATGATTTAGTAATTGATTTATTAATTTTTATGCTAACTTTTATATAACTGTTTCATGAATCCATTACTAACTCATATATAACTGGTTCATTAATCCATATACTAACTCATATATGACTGCAGTTATTGGTAAGAAAAGGTAACAGATTGATTATAGGCTACCTGATTTATTTATACATATGTATATGGATTCATATAATTATGATCAATATATGTGGCACTTTAATACAACTGATTCACATAAACGACTAATCTAAGTGATTAAATCCAGGTGCACTTTAAATAGATTCCTAGTGCGTACATGCACAGATATATTTTTCGATTCTGTTATTTATGATCATTTATATATAGGATACGATTCTTTATTGATACTTGATATAATGAGATACATGACCGAGGTAATACTCACTGCACATTCTAGCGTTTCGAACAACTTTTTCGTCATTACACAGTTCCAGACAACCACCTATAGCCAAATGAAATGGCCAATTCCAAATGGTTAAAAACAAAGGGAATTGCCTGGGTAGGGTCCAACGTTCTTTTTTTTTTTTTTTGCGCTCATACTTGTCCTCTGCATCCTAATGCTTACGAATACGTTCGCGATGAATAAAATCATCCCCAGCCACGAGTCCTTCGCCAGCAAATGTAGAGTTGAATATCCTCTTGGTCGCAATTGTCGGAAGTATGTCCCTTTTGTAGTCGATTGCGATTGCGACAGCCGCCAGAGCATCCGCATTAAAACGAGAATAACGACGGGATACGGGTGTCGGTCCAAGAAGTCCCACGAAATAAGCTTGTTCACTTGTGATGTGCTTATTCCCTTTCACACTGTAGGCGGTTGATACTTCACTGCAGTCGTCCGCAGCGACGAACGGGTTTTTGAAGTTGCGATGTGAAACTCTCGTACTGCAGGATACTGTAACCAGGTTCCGTTAACCAGCCTGTAAGTTAAATTATATTTGTCACAAGGGCAAAGTAAATTCAGACAACATCCAAATACGGGAGGGAGAAAGCCATTAGAAAAACAAGACTTAACCCGCATGAATTTCGCTGATATTTTTATGGAATTCCAAAGAGTCAGCTGTACAAACTTTTTTTATCCATGGCATCATAACCAAAAATGAGTGAACCTATCCAGGTCTATGAGGACTGTAAAAATATCCATAATATAAAAATAAACAGATATCAATACGAATCCCAAAGAAAATTCGATATTACTGGTAGTAAGTTACTAGACGAAGAAGTGGAAAACGGAGCTATTTGTAAGATTGCCAGGCAACATAAGAGTCAAAGAGAATATTAATCATGATTCTGTATTCTCTATGCTTACTAAAATTAAGCTGTGATAAAATCCAATCCTATGTGCCCCTAACAAAAGTTCATATCAATTTTCTTGCGCGCATCCTCCGAGGTTAATTTTTAGGCAGGAGATGCTATGAAAGAACCCACTATGCAACTAATTTCTATATAAACTGGGTTTTTCAAGAAAATGTGACATTTTCCCCTTGAATGTGATTTACTTGAATTGTAATAGGCTAATGTTGCAAGTAAATTTTTCATATCCATGACCTGATACTTCTAAATGTCCGTTTTTACCAATATCATAAGCCGATTTATTGACTAAAATGGTTCTATGAGGTTTCAGAAAAAAAATTAATTCATTTTGAGTTATAGAAATTCTGTTTGCTTATTTTGTTCATTAATTTTAAAACGATTGCAATTCCTTAACTAAAGTTGCATTGCATACGAATAGACACTTGTACCTAACGTCTGCTTTGCCCATGAGAAGTTCGGGCTAAGCATTCCTCTCTCCAGCAACCTGTTTTGCAAGCGGTTTATTGAGGTTAAAAGGAACAATGATGATTCGGCAATGATGACGTCGTCACCTGGCAGGAGATTGCTCAGCCAGCTTTAGAGTTACGTACTTACTGTAATAAATACGACTTTAGTATAAATTGGATATTTTTTTGTTTTAATACTCCACCCACATGAGAAGAATGTCTGAAAAAAACAGTACCAAAAAAAATTGAACATATATTAGTTCCATGTTGGAAATCTGCATGATTGTAAAATAAATGTAATATGTTAAATTAGATATTCCTTATTCAAACTATTGAAAAAGGTTTCCATTCAAATTTTATATATACTATTTGCCCTGTAAGATCCAATAGGATTATTCCATAGATATACATTTTCACTTCTAGACTTCCTGACTTTAATATCACTTTTATTTTATTTATTATTTATTTATTTATTTATTTATTTATTTATTTTTTTATATTTGATAACATTATTGTTGGCTTGAATATGTGGGAAAAGTGTTCTAGCGGCGTACCGTATAAGGCTACTTGTGGTATAAATTCTATAGATACAAGATATGAATGATAAGGTATTTAAAACCACGAGAACCACTATAATCCAGTTCAGATCCAATATCACGAGTGTAACTCGTAAAACATTGACACTTTCTTATTTATTTCTTATTCTACCAAAAAAGCCGATTGACTCTGGGTGATAAAATATAGTATTGGTTTTCTTAATGGAAAGGAATTCACACAATGAGTTAAGGAGATTATTATTGATTTACACCACCCGAGTCAGAGATTATCATTTGTTGAATTCCATGTTTACTGATTTAGCACTCATAAATATTCCTAGCGCACTCAATTGCAGTGTTTGTTTTTTAGTGCTATTAATTCTATATAACGTGTCAAGGGAACTATCAACACTAAGAAGTGTTTATTTTCTTCTGTCAGACTCGTAACTCTGTTCAATGATCTACGTGTATTCTTTCAAGTATTGATTTGGTACGGAATAGGCCCTTAACTGACAGGTGTCTTAGTGTGCCCTTGTTTTCCATGACACGTTTTACAATTAGTATGTGCTTTTTAAATCTGTAAGCATTGTAGGCCAGTAAAATAGTGATTTGGCTTTCTGTGACATAATAGAGAACCCTGGATGATGGAATGCAACCATTATAGGACGATTGGTATGAAAGAGATTACTACTACCTGGTCGTTAGTCACCTGCTGTGTTCTTCGGGTTTTCCTCGTCATGGACCTACATATAATATTACATTTGATTACTAATTCTGATATACTACTTTTAAATATACTTTTGCTTTAGGGTTTCCGTTCGAAGTGTTTATTGTTTTGCTTAGCTGCTGACCTTGTTTTGTTCGAAGAAATGTTTATTGTTTTGCTTAGCTGCTGACCTTGTTTTGTTCAGTTTGTAACAGTTCGGCGCTCCAACCCAGATATTCAATGCTCGCGATCTCTTGGGTTAATGAATTTTCTTGTTTAGATACGTTTTAACAATAGGCACGGATGTTTCTATAATCTTTTGGTCCAATTAATGGTTCTTTGCAGTATGGTGCGGGATTGCGGGATAATGCGTCAGCTATGATATTTGCTTTCCCAGGTAGATATCTTAACTTGGCTCCAAAGACCTGAATGATCATAGTCACCGAGTTCTTTTGGGACTGTGATTAAACCTTTGAAAAACTCAGTAAGTGACTTATGGTCAGTAAGGATTTTAACAGGATAGCCGTAGATTATGAACTTAAAATGTACTAGTGAGTTAAATGATACCTAGCCCTTCCTTGCCTGTTACTGCATATTTACTTTCAGAGGGCTTTAGTTTATGAAAATAAAAAGCTATAGGAAAGAACTGTTTATCATATTGCTGAAGTAGTACCCCATTCTTGACCCCTTGATCTGAGGCGTCTGTTGCAATAAAAAAAAATTCCTTATTTAAATCAGGATTTTAAGATAGGTGAAACTGCATAATTACAATTTTAAGATATCGAACGCCTGTTGATGCTTTTCAGACCATAATAACTCTACACCCTTCTTCGTAAGATCTGTTAAAGGAGCTGCTATGATTGAAGAGTTACATATTTACATATGATTGTAATACCCACTACAGCACAAAAGTGCTGTATCCCCCTTTTACGTTAATAGGTACCGGAAAGTTATGAATAGCCGACACCTTACCATGGACTACTTTAAGACCTTGACTAGACACATAAACATGTTCGGTTTTTGAAACTCATATTTAGATATTTTACTCTGAGATGATTGTCTTAGTCTCTGTAGCACTAGCTCTAGTTTGATGTGAATGTACTTCTAAGGTATTAGAAAAGATTACAAGACCAACCATATAGGCATGTAGGGTATCCCCTAAAAAGTCTCCATACACTATATTGTAATTGGGGCGCAACGTAAGCCGGAGGCATACGTAAAAATTGATAATGTCCCCTGAGTGTGCTGAAGGCGGTGTATGAGGTACAATCACTTAGTAATGGTACTTGGTGAAAAGCCTTTAAGTAATTCCAAGCTGGTGAAAAAGAAATTTTCTAACCTAACAAAGATAAGATATCTCGGTCCATGGCACTGGAAAACGATCGGAATCGTTTCCTTGTTTAAGCGACAGAAATCTACGCAGATATGCCAGTCCGATCTTTTATGGCATGACGTTTGAGGGAAAAAATCATATGGGTTATTTGATTTCCTAATGACTCCTATTCTAACATCTTTTCAACTTCGTCATTTATCTCTATTTTGAAATTTAATTGGGAGTCTATACGAAGGTACGTATTATAGCTTTATGTTTGTCCTTAGACCGTATTTTGTGTTCGATGACATCCGATTCCCCCGAGATCACTCGCTAGTGAAGAAACATCTTGGTAGTTCAGATAAAAGATAAAAAAAATTTCTGCTGAATCATCCCTGCTTGAATGACTTTACGGATATTACTTTAGATAGCTATAAGAGAGATTCGTCTACGACTGGGTTGGGCATGATTAAAAAATTAGCAAACAATAAAAAATGCTATATTTATAGTATAGGTGTGGATTACTAGATTAACTTGTTGCTGTGAGTCAACCATGTATAGGGCTTTGTTCGCGGAGATCATTATATTTCAGAGTGTCGGGAAGGATTAAAATTTCATTTCCCAGCAAAGTCTTTTTACACGCACTAAGACATTCGAGGGTGCATGCGTCTCGAGATTTTGCGAGCAACTTGCGACTGCGGTTGTGGGAGAATTCTGTTGGGTCGTTGAACAATATCACGATTTATGAGACAAATGATTGGTTCCTCTATACGTATATGTTATTATTTGATTAACTGTCTCTTTTTGTTCAAAACGGATTTTAACATGTTAGGAGGTTTATAGAATTTCCTTTGAGAAACACGCCTTATTTGGCAGGACGTAAAGATAATGT
The DNA here is from genome assembly GCF_015104395.2 of Macrobrachium nipponense. Lineage (NCBI taxonomy): Eukaryota > Metazoa > Arthropoda > Malacostraca > Decapoda > Palaemonidae > Macrobrachium > Macrobrachium nipponense. The sequence goes on from NC_087203.1 coordinate 21,783,366, forward strand.
TT
>NC_087203.1:21788367-21790867 GCF_015104395.2 Macrobrachium nipponense
ATATATGATTGTGGGTCTGTGCGTCATATATTTTATGTACATTAATGAATAAAGTTCCATTACTGTATATATATATATATATATATATATATATATATAATATATATATATATATATATATATATATATATATATATATATATATATATATATATATATATTATATATATATCTATATATATATATATATATATATATATATATATATAGTATATATATATATATATATATATATATATATATATATATATATATATATATATATATATATATATATATATATATATATATATATATATATATATAGTATATATATATATATATATATATGATATATAGATATATATATATATATATATATATATATATATATTATATATATATATATATATATATATATATATATATATATATATATATATATATATATATATATATATATATATATATATATATATATATATATATATATATATACTATATATATATATATATATATATATATATATATATATATATACTATATATATATATATATATATATATATATATATATATATATATATATATATATATATATATATGATTGTGTCTGTGCGTGCATATATGTATGTACATTAATGAATAACTTCCATTACTGTTATCCCGGTTCCAGATCAAATAATTCACATCCAATCCTCTTATGGAGTATTTATTTACTGATTGCGTAGCATGTTGAATATTTACACCAATATTTAATGAAGACCTGAAACCCGTCGAGGGGATTTGAATGGTCTCATAACAACCAATCTCTACCAATTACTCGGTCACAAAATTCAACTATATTGATAAAAAATAGAGGGCTGAGCACACACCTGGTTGGGGAACCTTTGGGGTCCTCATCCTCTTTTTTATATCTGTCTCCTCATTTCTTATCGATTAAGATTTTAAGTCTTCTTATATTTCTCCTATGTTTCTTTGTAAAGGAAAGTTAATTATTATTATTATTTTTTTTTAGGTTTACTGTGTATCCATTTTCTGTAACAACTGAAGACTTGATTCGACATTTTTTGCCCTTTGTTTACTCGTCACTGATGCGGAATGACAGATTACGGATATGACTCTCCATACATCGCTTGAGAAATACAGCGAATTCCTATCTCGTTACTGTCAGTTTTGATAGACCGCTCGACAGAATGAAACATTTACCTGACATCATTTGAATAAAACTTTAATCACTGAACTATGCACCGGAAATTCTTATCCTCGGCTAGAAACTGCAGTTAACAAAATTAAAGGGGTTTTCATGGACGTGTTTTATATGATTATAATAAATGCACTCATTTACACCGTACACCAGTACTCTAGTTATAGTAGCTCGTAAAGGATATTCTTTCAGTCCTGTTTGCTGTAGTGTACTGTGTGCAGTTATACATAAACTTATTTTCCACAGATATTTTTTCAGTTCTACTAATGCGCGAAATTACAGAAAATTATTTGAATGGCAATTTTACCTAATTATTAATTTACTGTGATTCATTTACCACTCAAATTTACTCATATGTTTATTTTTATTTTTTTTATATATACTGATTTATCCTACAACATTCGTTTGTGTGATGATCAATTGCAAGGAAAGTTCAACTACGTAATGTTGATGGAATTATTTATATTGCCATGCAAGATAAAGCAGTGCACAAAAACTTTCTTAAAATATTTTTGTTATTTCTTTACTATTTTCAGGTTTTTAAATTGGGTTTTTTTAGCGTATTTATCCTACTTCATATTCATGTCGGCTAAACATAGTTAAATCACAATAAAAAATAAACTATTAAGATGAAAATGCAATGGTACTTCTGCTCAAAAACGTGTTGACATTATGTTGATACTGATGCTGAATGGATGAGACCCGCATCAGGGTATTCAAGCATGCTTATAAGTACATATTGTTTTGTGAGAATCGTCTTCATTGAAATGATGAAATTATTGAGTTATTTAGTCCATCCTCATCGTAGAGATGAATTACACAACTTCCTCGTCCATATTTTTGTTACAGTTTTGAATAAGTTAAATGCACTTTGCTGCTGCTGCATTTCCAGGGAGAGGAGATGAAGACGATGGGATGGGATAGGCTGAAATTTTGAGAGATTTTCTAGGGTCATAAGTCTTATGTGTTATTGATGTATGCGCTATTTAAAGTTTAGCTACAATGGGAATTCCACCTGGGTGGGGGATGGGGGACAGTGAGGGGCAAGCAGCTGACTGTGAGGGGGGAGGGACAGTGGTTTCTATGAAAATAAAATAAAAAAACATGTGGTTGAAAAAATATTCAAAATTTACACATGTGATAGTGGTTACTTAAAGGTTTGTTAAAATTTAATATGTTACATGTTGGTTTTTTACTACTGAATTACAAAAATACATACAGAAATAAAAAAATGGATATAGATATTCAGATACAGAAATACAAGAATAAATACTATTTTATAGCGTACGTAAAGGTACAAATAAACTAATGTCT
>NC_087203.1:21793367-21813367 GCF_015104395.2 Macrobrachium nipponense
GGGAATTAAACTATTCCCTGGTGTCTTCTGGACTCATTAACTCCTGTCTGGCCTAAGTATTAATTCTTCGATGTCATCTGGTTTCCAATGTCTCCTGGCAGGTTCATATTGTTGGTTTGACTGATGATAGCACATTCCAGCATCTTCCTTTTGTGCGGACAACTTCTTTTGAAAACCAACTGTGCCCCACTCCAGTTCATGGTATGGCCTTTGTCCCTAATATGTAGGAAAATCCCAAGTTCTCTGATGCATGTCGCACTGATCTTTTGTGCTCTGGTAATATTTGTTAGATGCATCTACCAGTTTCCTCATTTGATTCTCATAACAATTGCTACATGGTATCTTGTAAACTCCGGCTTCTTCTCTTTTATTTAAGTATACGTTAATGAGCGAACTCCAGATGGATTTGGATAATAGAAAATGAAGGATTACTAGACCTAAGGTGTTCTGTAGCTTTATGGATGGTTTTCATTGTACAGAAGTTTTATTTTATTGTTGAAATATATTTGTCTGTTGTGAGTGGGACCTCATATTATATTGTGTTCACTTTTTTTTAATTAGCCTTCTCGATGTATGGATGGTGGGTAAGGGTAGGTTCACCGCAATAATGTGGAAACTGCTTGCCTTACAGGTGGGCTTTTTAGTCAATGCAGTCGTAAAAACCCCTTTGCAAAAAACCCCTAAAAATAAACCATGCTTGATGTTGAAAGGGAAGGCGCATCAGGCAACCGACCCTTTTAGTGTAAGGACAGCGGTGGGAAAAGGGAAGGAGGGAAAACTTTACTTAGATCAACCCTAATGTTTTCCTTCGTAACTCCGTCCTTTCATTGACATGACTGTCTCCGGACATAAATATCTTTCTCTGGAGTGAGTGACCCTTGAAACAAAGTTTTCATTATTTTTTTCAGTCTCTCCTTTGTCCTCCTCTACCTCTTTTCCGAAATTTTCTTCCCTTTATTTTCATTCTTCTTATTCAAAATCACAATTTCTTTCCAGTTTTCATTGTCCTGTTCGTTTTATTCACATTTCCAAAACTCTCTTCACCTATTTACCTCATTCATTATCCTCGTAAGTCCTTTTCCTTCGACCTTCACTTTCTGTTAGATTAAGATTTCAAACGTTGGAGACTTGAAAAAATATCATCAGGGTGAAGAAAGAGAGGAAATTTGGAGAGGATCTTACGAAATATTGGCGCGCCACCCTCCCCGTCCCCTCCCCAACGCCCCGCCCCCCTTCTCTCTCTCTGTGCAAATTAGGGAACGACATAGACATATTGGTCATGGCCACCTGATGAATAGCTTCGTCCAACCATCGCAGCGATTCTCTGTCCCTTGACTGTGATGAATGTAAGTGGGGTCTTGAGGAGACCTTCCCTCTCTCAGTTCCGAGACAATTATGTTGAATATCTTAATTTTTTAGGTCATAAAACTTTTCATTGTAAAGCCAGTAGTAGTCTCATACTTAGCAGTTTCATGAGGTTTGATTTTAGTGACTGAGCGTATATATTTCCAGTCACTTTTTTATTGAATTGCTTATTTGCTATATAACTGTAGCCTTTTAGAGGAGGGAATTAGGAGCAAGAGCCTATGACTATTTTTTTTTTTTAAATTTAATTATAACAATCTGCTTATACACAGGACGTATGCAAACCTGAAAAAAAGTAAGTAGTAGGATATCCATGCATAAAAAAAAAATTAATAATATAACAGGGCAATTCAGTGGAAGCTTTTACCTACCCAACCCACCTCCTCGCGGTGGTGGGGTAGGTAAAAGCTTCCACTGACGTCCTGGATTTGAAAGTCTTCTTGGGTTCGCGCCCGGGACCAAGCAAATCTATTATCGTGTAAAAAATTCCCCTTCGGTTAAGCATATATGAAAATATATTAATTACCGAGGTAGAGCGATTATATATTAAAGGACATTGTAGCTCGATGTATGCATATGAATCACGGTAATGTGATATGACACACACACATATATATATATTATATATATTATATATATATATATATATATATATAATATATATATATATGTGTGTGTGTGTGTGTGTGTGTGTGTAGAGAGAGAGAGAGAGAGAGAGAGAGAGAGAGAGAGAGAGAGTGTGTGTGTGTGTGTGTGCCTGTGACCGTTTATGGCCATTTGGACTACGGAACATTAGGAACTCAGCAGCCACAACGACTGCTTGTCCCTTCCAAAAGAAGTGAGAAATATAAATGACTTGTCACGCTCGCTTCCCAGTGCTAAGGGAAAAATCATCTAAAAGAACTTAAAATGGCAAAAGACTACATCATAAAAGCTCCGTCAAGGGGATTCGGTTATCGACAAAGAGTATTCGATTTCAGTGAAATGCTACGTTTTATTTCAGGTAGCCTTTGATACCCCTTAGATTCGTAAGAAATCTGCATGCATAATTAAAGAATGGAGCAATATATTTTTTGGGGAGTGTGCGGGTGCAAGTAGGAGAGAGAGAGAGAGAGAGAGAGAGAGAGAGAGAGAGAGAGAATGTGTTCGTGCCATTGGGTACGTATATTTTAGAGATAATATGAAGTGTCACGGGGTACAAAAAAAAAAGGGGGAGGGGGGTGGGGGCCTAAGCCCTTCGTTAGAAACTGGCAGAGGCAAAAGAAGGGAGATTAGGAGGAAAAACGTGATGACAAAAGGGGAAAGGAAAACTTCACAGGACATAAAACATAAGCCTCATAAAGGACATAAAAACAAAGGTATCTACATATTCAGGTATGCACAGCCGAGTTCATACACGCCCAGCGTCGGCTTCATCTAATCTTAATGAACTGGAGACAGTACAAAGACTGAGACGAATGATAAGACCTGTGATGCAGAAATGATAAAAGAAAAATGCGGAGAAGAGTTATACGAATAGTACAAGATATGATTTCTGGAATGGGATATGTTAAAAAAAAACTGGATTGCATTAATTTATTGTAATACGAGACTCCCTTCTAACCATCATCTGAGACCAGGTTTCCACTTTTGGTTTGAATTAATCTGGAGATAGTAATTTCCAAGCTATATCACAGTGCGCCCTTCAGCTACTTTGTGCGTCTCAAAACCTTCCAGGACTCCCTTACCTCGGTGTACTCCACTGCTTTCTTTCGCGGTGTCTAAACACCTCAGAATAACCTGAAGCATTTAAAAGTTTGTCACCATCTTAAGCACATCGTGGTAACTCCAGAGGTAGAGAATTCGTCGTGAGAAATGCAATAAACGCTCTGTCCTGCAATAAGAAATTCCATTCCTAAACACTCATTTCCAGTGGATATAATAAATCAATCTTCAAGAGATGAACATTGCTAACAATTCTCTTGTTATTCCAGGCGATGTTAAGGATGTTAGGACTCCGTGTTTCATAATGATATATCATTCTGTTTGAAATGTAAATTTCGAGGATGGATCTTTTCAAATCACTATATTGTACTCTAAAATGATGATTGAGGCTATTCTAGTAGCATAGTTAGTACTTGTGAGTTATGAAAAGTAAGTTTTTTATAAAAGAGTACACTTCTTCCATTGTGCTGCCTTTTTAGTTTTCTGTAGAAGAAAACTATTGTGCATGCTTTGTCTATCCGCCCATCTATCTGTTCGCCCTCAGATCGTAAAAAAACCACCGAGTCTAGGGGCTGCAAATTGGTATTTTGATCATCTACCCTCCAACATGAAACATACCAAATCACAACCCTCTAGCCTCAGGAATTTTTTTTTTTTTTTTTTTTTTTTTTCAAGGTTAAAGATAGCCATGGATCGCGCATCTGGCAGCGCTTTCCAGAGCCATGGGACTACCTCTCTACCCAATCTGGTGAGCAACTGGAGAACTGCCCGTCATAGTTGATGGTTTTATGCAGCATAATGAGTTGTACAGAAAGCTCGATTGCGCGAGGAAAATTTGGCGCATTTTTTACTTGTTGAATGCTAACCCTAGAATTGACCTGAGTAACAAAGTTCGTCTGATTAATGACTTTTCTCCAGAGTTTTTTCTTTCCTGAGTAAAGTGATGTCAGCACATACACACATGCGTGCGCGGGCATAATTATTACATATATGTATAAATTTCTAACTCACATCTGGATCGAATCCAGGTTTCCCCAAAAGAGAGGCAATTGACCCACACGAGTCCTAAAAGGAGATGGTCCTTTTGTCCCGGAGGGGAAGCCTCACAGCCATTAGGGGGTCACAAGTTGCTAATGGCCAGTTCTTCCCACATTTCATGATCAACGACTCTCGTTTCGCTCGACTCGGTGATTTTTGTTTTCCATCACCGTCATGCTGGAATTTCATTTTCAGCCATCGCCGACTCATATAAAATGCTGTTCGCTCCAAATTGAGTTAATGAAAACAAATTTTAGTAGCTTATGATGTATGAAGGAAAGTAAAAAGAGGAAGTCAGTTTTAGCAAGAGTGGATGGGTTCAGGATGTAATATGTAAGAAGACACTGAATTAAGGTTCTTCAGCATCGTGACTGTCTGCCTGGGTCAATGACGCTAAACTTCGATAAGAATGGAATAAGGATAGCTCTCTCGGATGAAAGTGGCCTACGGTTAACATAACTGAAATGGAGATGAATATATATTTAAAAAATAAGGTTGGAGCACGGGGTCGTGGAGTTACTTTACTTCACATATGCTTAGGATGAAGGATTCAAATACATTTTGCATAACGAAATTACACAAACAAAAGACTTAGCAATCAGACAATATATATACTAGATATATATTATATATATATATTATATATATATATATATATATATAATATATATACATATACATATACATAAACATAAATATTGTCTGATGCACACGCCAAAAGAGGAACGATTCATTTATCTTCCAAATTACCCAACAAACTTCTTAAAATATTTCAAATACTTGGTGTAAAACATATATGCAGAAGAAACAAATAAATCATTCATAAGAAACTTTAGTAGCATTTTAAAACCAAACTATTTTGTGGGGACCATCTTCGCCGCCGGAAAAGAAACAAAAGTCATATTAATTTCAATGCGACGAATGTAAATGGTGGAAACTCATCGAACAACAATACAGTTAAGAAAAAGATTTAGAAAGACTAGAACAGAAATTCGTTTGATTATCGTTTCAATTCCAAGAGAGAGGAACTACCACTGGAATGAGTCAGTCAATTCAACAAAACGAGGCAAATTGCTTCTACGGAAATGACTGAGATCAGAAAGAATCCAATTGGGTCGGTTCTCGGTGAGAGATTGCCAGGTGTACCACAATCCACAAAACTCGTTTTTGTGGAGATTTTATTTTAAGTTTATATCATCTCTTGTACACACGTACAAGTACTCGATAGGACGAAGACATTCTCTCTCTCTCTCTTTCTCTCTCTCTCTCTTATAACCATACATTATCGGTTCCTTATCGATATCTACAAAATAAAAGGTTAACGATGTACGCCATTTTACATATATTAATGTTTATTGTGTTTTTTCTTTTATTTTAACACCTTAACAGAATGGATTTTATTTTGCTTATTTTGTCGATATGAAATTATTATCTTATTTTAATTTTGATTTTAATTTTTTTTAGGAAACTGGAGAAGCAAAACATGAACAATCTTTTTCACTTCTCTGAGTCTTTGGAAGGGGCAGCCAACCAATGTAGTAGATGCCTGGGCTGAGTTCCGCAACGCTCGATTCACGTTTGCTACGTCGAAGGACTGCTCCCGGCTTATCGGTCTAACTATCATATAGATACCAACAAAGTAATGGAACAACCTCAATCTGAAGAATTAAAAGAAACCAGAATGTTGAACACCTGGCCACATAAAGACAGATACACACACACATACACGTATATATATATGTATATATATATATATATATATATATATATATATATATATATACATATATATATTATATATATATATATATATATATATATATATATATATATATATATATATATATATATATATATATATACACAATTCTTACTAAAGTCAGTGGCATTTTCTGCAGCCACCATCTTTTTATGTAGACTCTCAATTAGTTTATACTTCTTTATCTCTACTGGTAAGATTTTTAGGAATAAGGAAAATTAATTCGGGATTCCTTCCATTCATTTTTTTGTTTATTTTATCGCCTATAAATGGCAACTTCCTCAGGGCTAAATTACAAAAAATCTGCAAACAACGCTTTTATTGCTATGTGCGGATGTTGGAATTCTTACATGACGTCATAGAGGTGCTGAATTTCTATTGGTCGAAATTCATACATGATATCATTGGTGCCGAATTTCTATTGGTCGAAATTCATACATATATCAATTCGCGCCATGAGGGCGTAGGCAAGGGCGGCATGGTTACCGTCTCTGGTCGACCGTTTCGATTCGTTATGTCGTCAGTAGTCGTGTCTAGGGGTGTTCCGTTGCTCGTGCCTCCCTTCGGATTCTCACGGACGTCCTGTGGTTTCCTAAAGGAAGGAGGATGAAGTCCGTTTTCCTTTATATATTTAAAGCAGGCCGTTGTTGCTTTATGCTCACCGCTTCCGCTATTTGGAGTCTGCGGAACTGGATTTTTTTTTTTAAGTACAATCTCCGCACTTCCTAATAGTTCTTTTACCGTTGATTTCCGGTCGTATTCGTTTATGTAATGTTGAAATATTGCCCCTTGGTTGCTGCGGGCTTGCAATCGCTTGCGTAGAGTGTTGGTAGTGGGACCTATGGACGTTGGTCTACTTCATACCTCTCCACGGGAGCCGTGCTATTCCGCATGACAAGTGTTTGTCAAGTTCAGACGGCAGTAAATACCAGAGGACATCTTTTCGTCAGGATTCGTAGGTGTCGCACCGCTGTCAATGATTCTCTTCATGGCCTTGACCTCATCCTGAATTGGCTGTGATTTGCAGTCTAGTAATATAGCATGATGTTTTTCGCAGAAAATATGTCGTCATTCCTGGTGTGCTGGCATATGCATCCAATAGTTTTCTTCAGCAACCCTCTACAAGATCGCTGTCGCATCGGTTGTTAGCCATATTATGAAAAAATAAATGCTAACTCATATCTGAATCGAACGCAGGATTATAGAGTGAATACGTTAATATGGATTTCTAGCTTTCATATTCTCGCATAAATTTGTAGAACAAATATCTTGAATGGGATACAGGAATGCAATAAAGAAGTTAGGTCAAAGGGCAAGCACTGGGACCTTTAAAGTTATTCGGCGCTAAATGAAAAGATAATTGAGAGTTGAACGTTAAAAGGTGTAAGTAACAGGAGGGAAATCTCGCACTAACGTTATGGATTTAAATGTTAGGAGAGGGTGGATAGCAAGCTAGATGAAAGAGATATGAATGGAGTGTGATGGTAATTGCTTACCTAGCAAAGAAAGTTAAAGGAAAGGAGAACGCATTTTCGAGAAGTTCGGCAGTAAGGGAGACTTTCGCGCCCGTGTTGGAGGTGCCTGTTAATCATGACGGTTCTAGAATCGTCGGGCGTGTTGTGGAGCACAAAACGTGCCAATGTGACAGAGAAATGCCGCGATTTTCTGATGCAATAACTCGTCTAGATTCATCTAGGGAGTCCTAGTACTCGGGGGGGCGGGAACCTGTGACGTTCGCCGTAGGCTCCGCCCCCTGAGTGCCATATAAATACGACGAACGAACTTTAAAGAGCATTGATCGTAGAAGAAGGAGAGATAGTAGAAGAGAGAGATCACCAGTTAGTAAGAGCCACAGATCAGATTATCAGTGAGAGATCAGCAGCAGTGATCGTTAGAGAGAGACTAGAGACGAAGGAACCGACGAAGTATCAATCAAAAGAAGAGTTGTTCGATAGTTGGTTGGATATTGGTCTAGTCGTCTTCAGGAGTGGACGAATTATCTTGTGTTATCTCGACGTCGAGCAGGACTTCAGAGAAGGAAAGGTCCTGCTACAGGTTTTGGGGAGTTCCTGTCTTACAAGTAGACTAGTTCCTGCAATAGGGAGTCAAGAGGACGTCGCTTTCGCCGATCTCTTTTGTGAAGTCACTGCTTCGAGTCACTAAACCTGCCCACAAGTATTTGAATTGCCTCACTGTTCCCCAGTTCATGCGTGTAAGATTCTATCTTTTTATGTAAATAGGAGATACGATTCTGCATTTACCTTTGTTAGTAAGCTTGTAAATAAACCTTTGTTGTGTTAGTGTTTCTTTCTATATTCGTATCCCCAGTTTCAACTGTTTGTGTTGATATATTTTTCTTTTATTATTTTCATATCGAACCTGAAGCGGAACCTCTCTCAGAGGCCGTAACATTGTGTCGACCCTTGATCGGATATTTCGACACCGTAACATTGTCTCTGAGATCTCAGAGTCCGTAACATTGTGGCGACCTTGCCTAGGCTATCAACACTTTAACAGTTTGAAACAGGAAGAATATAGAAAGAATCAGAATGAGTGAGATGGTGAAAGAGTTTATTGAGTTGGGTAAGCTACTAGGTCTAGAGGGGAATGATCTCCGTGATTATGTTGAAAAGAAAGAAAGAAAAGTATGAGAGAGATGAAGAGCGGCTGAGAGAGAGGAAAGAGCTGAGAGGGAAATGCAGCAAGAGAAAGAGAGAGAAGCGATGAAAATGCAGCAAGAGAGAGAAGTAATGAAAATGCAGCAGAGAGAAATGTTGGTAATGCAGCAGGAAGAGAGAGAGAAAGAGAGCGTATGCATGAGTTGGAAATTGCTCGGTTAAGGGAAAGTACTCGTAAACAGTCGGTCAGGCGAGAACGGAAACGAAGCTGATACGTTAAGTATGAATGCAGTGTTAAAATTAGTACCAAAGTTTGATGAGGAAGATGTTACGACATATTTCATGTGTTTTGAAAAGTTAATGGAACGAGTAGGTTCTCCTAAAGAAATATGGACTTTATATTTGCAGTCAGTTTTGAGTGGTAGGGCACTTACTGTGTATAGTTGCATGTCTAAGGAGGAATGTGATAATTACGATATCGTGAAAGAAACCGTTCTTAGTGTATATAGGCTAGTACCGGAAGCGTACCGTAAGAAATTTAGAAATTTGAGAAAGGATGAAAATATTACGTATGTAGAATACGGTAAGAAGTTAGAAAGGCTATTTTTTGATTGGTTAACTTCTGCTAAGGTCGAGGATTTGACGGTTGAAGAAAACTTACGTGTTGTTAGAAAACTTCAAAGATAACGTGTCCCCTGAGATTAAACTCTATATAGAGGATAGGCGATTAAGTTATCTTTTTGCAGGAGCAACTAGGCTAACTGACGAATATAGTCTAACTCATAATTTGAGTGTTAGTAAGAAACGAAATGGTCCTTCGTCTGGTAGAGTACAAAGCAGTAAAGGAAGGTTTCAAGTCCTAGTAATAGCAATGCGAGTAAAACTGACTATTCCTGTTATACATGCGGAAACCTGGTCATACGTCTAAGTTTGTAAGAGTAGAATGGCATATAGTGGCTCAGAATTAACTTGTTTCCGATGTAATGGGAAAGGGCATTTAGCGAGGAATTGTGCAGTAGAAAGGAAGGACGGTAAGAAACCAGTATCTCTAGTTAACCTTCATCAAGTAGGAATGATGTGATGAGAGAAAAAACTAAGGAAAGTTTTGCCGAATTTCTGTCGGAAGGCGTAGTTTCCTCTCTTGGAGGAGTAGATTCGAGGGAAGTAGTCTTACTTCAAGACACAGGGGCTGCTATCTCACTGATTAGGGAAGAGGGGTGGTGTGCCGAACAGGGCAGAAGTCAATATGGAAGAGAAAAAGTCATGTTAGGTGGATTTCCTAACACTTGTGTTTCTTCGTCCTTTGTTGAAGTTGAATTTATTTAGAAGTCAGGTAGTGTCAGGAGAAGTGAAACTTGCGTTGTGTACAGATTGCCCGTTTTTGAAGGCATTGACATTATTGTCGGTAAACGACTTAGCTTTATCCAAGAATGTGAATCCTGTTGTTGAGGAATATTTCCAGTGCCTGAAATGGTAGTAACTAGGTCGGGTTTAGATACAGACGTGGACTATGGTCAATAATTTTTTGTTCGTAGATTCGAACGAGAGTGAGTTCGTGGATTCGAACGGAGTGAGTTTCGTGGATTTGAACGAGTGTGATAGAGGTAGCGAGGTTGATCTTGCATGAGTGTGGCTGAGAGACCGGACTCTATCGATGTAAACAGTGATAGCCAAATGGAAGGCGTAGCTGTCGAGAGTAACGTAGTAAATGTACCTGTATCTAGTACTAGTTACGGTGATGAATTAGGCTCTAACGTTTTGGATAAGGATGAGCTAGTCAAGTTGCAGAAAGAGGATGAGACACTAACCCGAATTTTTTAATGTGAGCTGGATGATGATCTCGATGATGTGTGTAAGGAAACTTCTTGTGTAAAATAAAAGACGAAGTTTCGTGTCATGTTTGTCCTAAGTCAGGTAGTGAAGGGGGAATCACAGAAAAAATTAGTAGTTTCTAGAAGCTTCATGAATTAGTTTTGAAGTTAGCACATGATGAGCAAAGACATTTGGGAGTAAATAAAACTTTCAAGTGTATTAGTAGGGCGTACTTTAAGCTAAATGAAAAATTGATGTAAAGAGTTATGTTTTAAGCTGTCTTGAATATCAAATTGCCGGAAACCGAATCAAGTAATTACCAGAGTTCCGTTGTGTAATATTCCTTCAGTAGGCGAATCTTTTGAGAATGTATTTATCAATATGTTCGGAACTTTGCCTAGAAGTAAGGGTAGAGATGATTGCATAAATAATCTTGAATATTATAAAAACAGTTTTAAGGGATGCTTGGCAACTAGCGAAAGAAAACCCGAACGGAAGTCAAGGGAAAATTAAAGGAAAACTTGATCTTAGCAAACAAGAGAAGTTTTTTTTTTGTGTGTAAGAGATAAAAGTTTTAGTACTAGTCTCGAGAGAAAGTCCATTTTTACCTTATAAGTACGAAGATCTTTATTCAGTGTTAGAGGAGACGGGAAGTATACATTATAGAATTAATGTGGGTAAGAGTAGAGCAAAGTCAGTAAATGTAAATTTGCTTCAGAATTATAAACTACGCCCGTGCCGTGGCCTCCGCCCCATGTAACAGTGTTACTGAGTGAGATTAGTTTTGAGAAAAACACAAGAGGTGTTTTTAGTATTTATAGGTTTTAATCAGAGTTCAGAAAACGAATAAAGTAAGAGAGAAGGATAGTGTTATAGCAGATAGCCTCTAGTTTTTTCAGAATGAGTAACCTAATAACCGTTTTCTGTTATCGCACGAGTGAGTGTGTGTGGAGAAACGTGCGTGTTGACTGTGTTAAAGCTTTATGCAGAATTGTTTCCCTGCTGTTCAATTCTTGTTTCTCTTTAGAAAAAATAAAATCAGTTGATTTCATTTTTTTTCTCTTTTGGGGGGGCGTGTGATGGTAATTGCTTCCTAGCAAAGAAAGTTAAGGGAAAGGAGAACGCATTTTCGAGAAGTTCGGCAGTAAGGAGGCTTTCGCGCCCGTGTTGGAGGTGCCTGTTATCATGACGGTTCTAGAATCGTCGGGCGTGTGGAGCGCAAAAACGTGCCAATGTGACATGAGAAATGCCGCGATTTTCTGATGCCAATACCTCGTCTAGATTCATCTAGGGAGTCCTAGTAATCTCGGGAACCTGTGACGTTCGCCGTAGGCTCCAGCCCCTGAGTGCCGTATAAAATATGACGAACGAACTTTGGAGAGCATTGATCGTAGAAGAAGGAAGAGATCGTAAAAGAGAGAGATCACCAGTTAGTAAGAACCACAGATCAGATTATCAGTGAGAGATCAGCAGCAGTGATCGTCAGAGAGAGACTAGAGACGAAGGAAACCGACGAAGTATCAATCAAAAGAAGAGTTGTCGAGAGTTGGTTGGATATTGGTCTAGTCGTCTTCAGGAGTGGACGAATTATCTTGTGTTATCTCGATGTCGAGCAGACTTCAGAGAAGGAAAGGTCCTGCTACAGATTTTGGGGGAGTTCCTGTCTTACAAGTAGACTAGTTCCTGCAATAGGGAGTCAAGAGGACGTCCGCTTTCGCCGATCTCCTTTTGTGAAGTCACTGCTTCGAGTCACTAAACCTGCCCACAAGTATTTGTTTTAATAGCCTCACTATTCCCCCGTTCATGCAGTGTAAGATTTTATCTATGTAAATAGGAGATACGATTCTGCATTTACCTTTGTTAGTAAGCTTGTAAATAAACTTTGTTATGTTAGTGTTTCTTTCTATATTCGTATCGCCAGTTTCAACTGTTTGTGTTGATATATTTTTTTTATTATTTCATATCGAACCTGAAGCGGACCTCTCTCAGAGGCCGTAACATTGTGTCGACCCTTGCCCAGGATATTTCGACACCGTAACATTGTCTCTCAGATCTCAGAGTCCGTAACATGGAGGTACAGTAAAAGTAATGAAAAAGGGTGTAGCTAGGTGCCGAAGGGAAACTGCATAAAACCTTAAGTAATGCCTAGAGTACACCGCGCAAGGTGCACGGACTATTTTATTCTTCGGGGTGTAATCATAAAAGAAATATGTGGGTCTTTCTAGATGAATTTGCCATTTTAGCAATTATGGGCTATGAAAATGCAGCAAGAAATAACGTAATGTAACAATGGTTATGGAACGATTAGAAGCCTGAAGCATTAATATTTCACTTAATGCTTTATCGATAAATTAGGACAGTTAAGAATATGTACAGTTGTTCAGTTTCGTACAAACGAATAGACAGATTATGAAACATTTGATATTATCTTCATTATGTAAGTCATCATAAAATGAGAATTTGCAAACTAAAAGGAAGTTCAATGAGCAACGATGAAATGAGAACCTATTAAGTGAATTTCGACAAGGAAGAAGGCAGAGCAAGTGAAGCAGACAGATCGGAGGACGAGCAAGTCTCTATTAGATGTTGCTAGACAATAAAGAAAGAAAGAGATTGTTCATCAAAGAATGTTAGTGGTTGAGAATAAGTATCAGCAAAATGACGATGTCCTTGCTTTGCTCGAAGATCACCAATAACATAATGTGAATTTTACGCTTATTTGCTTGCTTTTCTTATTTTCTTCGTCACAATGATTAGGTATCATGTAGTAAAAACACCCCAGTAGTTGAAGAAATCTTGGTCAGAAACTGTGGAGTGTATAGTCTATTCTGAACGCTTTTTGTATAATATTATATTACACATGTCTACAATATCTACAAAGTGATTTGTGGGTGTGTGCGTGTGTGTGAGCGTGTGCGTGTGCGTGTGTGTGCTGTTATTGCCCCTTTCACATATTATTTTTGTATTTGTCGTAACTCGGGAAGTTACACCGGAGAAAAACAATTATATTGCACCTACACACACATTTGTACGAATCTTGTAGCAGAAATACGTTTAAACAAAGCCAGTTACGTTATTACTTGAGAGCACAAAAATTTACTCAAAATAAGGACCCACGTTTCCATTTGAAGTAAACATAGCAGGGGAAACGAAATTGTACTCATACGAACTATCTGTAAACTTCTAGCGATCTTGTGACGAGAGACATCTAGAGCAGCAATTCATGAAATATATTTTAAGTATTTAACTTTTTTTTAAACAAAGTAAGGGTAAGGGAAAATACGGTATTTTTCTAATATTCTGTTACAGTTAACTATACATTAAGTATAGAAGAGTTCTCATTTATAAAAATCTAATACTATTTTGCATCATCTTTTCAAGATTTAAAATTTTCATTGTTTATTTTTACAAAAAAAAATTTATAAACATACCTAATTTATCAACATACTAAACCAAATATTAGCGTAATTTAATTATGATTTAATGTTTTTTTAATCCAAAGTGTTATTGTTTGTTTGTTTGTTTGTTTGTATAGTGTTTTCACCATAAAAGCGATGTTTATAATAGCAAGAGAGCTTGGGTCTAAGTAGAACAATATTATTTAACGTGAGAATAGGAGCTGATGATCCAAAGTGTTATACCATCAGCCCCTATTCTCACCTTAAATATAATAGCTCTACTTAACCCAAGCCCTCTTGTCATAAACCTCGTTTTTAATAGTCTGTCTTTAATCAATGTAGTTTAGTATAATTTGTGTCATATATGGATGATGTCGAGAGTAAATCTGCTTCCGAATTCCAAGTACCAAACCAGTATCCTTACCTCTGGAAAAATGGAAGTTCTAAAGAAAAGTTTCAATGGAAATGAATCCTAAAATGATGTCAGCAATAGAGATATGTGCACTTCTGTGAAAATGAGAACCTGAGCATGCGTAGAACGTAGGTGGTATAGAAGAGAGGAACTTTTTGATGCTTTTTATCGCGATTTTTGAATCGCATATCTGCATATCACTCTCCCAACAGCTACGATTCTCTCTTGTTTATTGTGATCTCGGTTTCTGAAACTTTCAGCCAAAAAATTTCGTTTATAATAAATTTTCCTACCCCATTGTTTTTACATAGCAAAAATTATTATAGAATAAGTAATAACTTGACTTGGCAGCGGATTTTTAAAACGTTATTGCAAACTTTACGGCAAGTTGACATTGCTCCTTTTTTGGAAATTGAAAGAACACTATGAATTTTATAGAACCGTTTTCCATTTTTCCATTAGTAAACTGCTACGCAAATATTGAACTCTAAATGCAAACGGCAACTTTGGTAGAAAGATATTCTTAGAATTCTCAGATAATAAAAAAAAAAATTTACTTTCTAGCTTCATTCATGCGCTTTTTGCGCAAGAAATTTGTGCAAGAAGTTTAATAAAAAAAAAAAAATAATAATAAAGCAAAATAAAATAAAATAAAACAAAGTGTATAGGCACATTTATTTGTATCGAATAGTTAGTCATATAGTTTTGCTTTTCTCATATGTAAATTCTTCTAAAGTTTAAAAGCGATTTCAAAATGACTAACGGTTCCCGACAGGAGATTTAAGAAGTGTTCACTGGAACAGAGGCAAATGGATTTACGATTTATTTCTAACCGAGACACTGCGGGAGAAGCGAGTACTGGATCGCTTTTTTCCATGTCCATATTTTATAGAGAGAGAGAGAGAGAGAGAGAGAGAGAGAGAGAGAGAGAGAGAGAGAGAGAGAGAGAGATTTATACGAAAAAACTGAATTGCTACTGATCATTTCTAGAAAAGCGATATGTTATTCTTCTTTTAGTATGGAGTTATGAACTCCCGAATTATTTCATTTTACTAAGGAATGCATCGAACTTTTAGTCAATCTTATATGCTAATATGATAATTTGGAGTTACTGTTGATGGAGGTGTAACACAAATAACGTATGAGATATTCCTTTATAGTATATTACCGGACTGTATCACATACACTTATAAAGAATTGCTCTTTACTGCTATATTTCTTCACTACTGCAATAAAGGAAGTTAGTGTAAATATAGCAAAACACTTCTTTTGAACACTTATGAATTGTCAGAAACACAAGAAACTTTGTTTCAACTTTAGACTCAATGAAAATTATTTGGTGGAAAAAACTACAGTTGATTTTTGCATACTATGTAGTACAGACTTCTTTCTTTTTTCGACGAAGATAAAAGGATGGAGGAATATGAGATTTTCCACTTTTAAGCCCTCCTGCCTGAAAAGGCTATAAATCGAGAACAATACCTGTCAGTTCTTTCACCGCACGAAAGTAAAAACTCTTTTCCATTGTTTAACGATGTTTGCAAAACTATTTCATTTACCAAATCACAGCCTTTGTTGAATATTCGCCTGAATATATCTCAAAATAAATTTCTACAGAGAGCAGTAAATTCTTTCCCTAAAATGAACTGCTGGTAATTCGTTCATCTTATAAGTATATCTACCTCTTTTCTACACACCTCCATAGTTAAGATTGTAATAACCGTACTAACTGAAGAAAACGGGATGCTATGTTAGTAAGAGAGAAACATAAAAGGACGTTAATAGCATCTAAAAATAACAGCGTTGCTATTGTTTGCGTTATTGTTTGTACATAACCATCCTACTACATACAGCTGTTTGCGTACAACTGCGTATAAGTAAATCGTTGTTGTAATCACAAGGCAAATCAAAATATAAGCTCTTTCTTACTCACTCTATAAATACCCCTCTGTAAATGGCTCAGAGGTTGGCTGACTAATAGTCTATTCAAAAGAAAGAAACGATTCGTTATGAAAGTGACCTTTAATCATACGCCATTAAACTAATAAGGTTATGGAAGGACAATTTTGATTTAAAATGTCTCATGTTCTCACTTCAAGACTCCCACTAGTAAAAGGCTCAGATGTTGGCTGACTGTAGACATAAGGAAATGACCGATTCGATAAGACTAAATATATAATTTTCATCATTAAAATCACGTGTAATGAAACAAAAATAGCATTTTAATTTTACTAAAAATGTTGCTGGTTTATAGGGCCAAACGCTTTATGTACTCAGTGATACTCAGCAACATCTTCGCGACATTAAGAGAAAGAAGGTCCTCTCTAGATCCCACTTATATTCATCACAGTCACGGGAAAGAGAAATCGCTTTAAATGGATGGCATTTGGCTACTCCATCAGGTGACCATGAGGTCAACATCTACGTTTGACCCTAATCTGCAGAGAGAGAGAGAGAGAGAGAGAGAGAGAGAGAGAGAGAGAGAGAGAGAGAGAGAGAGAGAGAGAGAGACTTTCATATTTCTAGATCTAATTCCATTCTGAGGAAATGGTTTTTAAGTCTTCCATCGTATGAAATCTTAATCTGCGGGGAAGCAGTGGGTGAAGGGCAATGGTTAAAATGATTTAGGAAATGAGAATAAGATTAAGAGGATAACGAAAGATTAACAGGGATCATTTTGAAGAATAAGAATGAAAATAAAAGTAAAACGGAAAGCATGAAAAAAAGAAATACTGAAAATAATTGTTGCATTGGTCACTCCAATAACCCCACCCCCGACGAGAGACGATTACTTCATTGAAAGGACGGAAGTTCAAAGCAAAAGTGAGGGAACGCAACTTTCTGCAAAAGACCTTGAAGCAAAAATTTTAAGTAAGCGAGAAATAACGACCAAATATTAGTGAAAAGTGAAATTAAATGTAGAAACGCAGTATGGGGGGATAAGTAAAAAATGGAGATAGTGATAGAATTGTGGTATATCTATAAGTGTGAAGCTCAACGACCCAAATTATATACGAACTGCTCACTTGCTTCTTGTAGAAGTTTGGAAGAGACGGGGTTAATTGTGTCCCAATTCCAAACTGGCCTATAACGGGCGATATTATGGATGATTCCAGAAATGATAAAATCGTTCGAATCTACGCCTGGAGAGTCCTTCAGGCGACAGATAGGGGAATAAACAGGTAGATACAGGATTACGCATATAAGTGCATCATATGCCTAGGGGTAATGACATTATATACATTTTCTGGAACCGAGAAAGTAGGTTACAGGATGTAAACTATAGATTTTTCATAGGACTTTAGTAGTTAGCTTAAAGGAATGGGTGATTTCTGTTTTGAAAAAAAAATTTAAAAATGATTAAACTGAGGTATAAATGGATGTAGAAAAATACATGTCAGTAAAAGTACATACAAAAATTTAAATAATCTCGAGGAGATAAAACTTCATCCAAAAGTTTCTAGGAACTCAGGCATTTCAGGAAGTGGGCCAATAAATTAGGCATTCAGAGACGACGGAAAACTTTTGCGATTGAAGTAAACGACGAAAGAGAAATATATTGTCCATTACAGAGAAAAACTACACTTGAGACTTTTTGGTGTCTCTTTGCAAAGTCTTGCGGCTTAACGCAACATTTAAACACAAAAGTTATTACATAAAATCCACACCATACACGAGAGTTATATATTTTCAGTATATACTCTGTGCATGTAGATCGTCCAACGAGAAACCCCAGAAAGAAAAGAGATTTTAATGTTTAAAATATAAAGGAAAAATAGTTACATTTTAGTTTAAACACAACATGTATATTGATAATATGTGGTCTTAAAAATCTTATATATAACAGCTTCGAAAATCTGGTTGACCACTAAACTATACTATAACGTTAATCTTGGCTATACGTTTTGAAAACTACCAAAATAAATGGACTTCTCTCTCTCTCTCCTCTCTCTCTCTCTCTCTCTCTCTCTCTCTCTCTCTCTCTCTCTCAAAATTCACAGGGCACATATGCGAACTTTATTGAAAAGCATATATTATATATATACAAGACAACCCCTGACATGTTGGGTCACTTAATTTTGAAAATTTGGATAGGGGAGTTGGGGAGTGGAGGGTGGGAGGGTAGGGGGATGGCTGAAGTGGAGTGGAAGCGGAGTAACAGGAGAAGGGGGAAAGGTAACGGCAGGTGAAAGGGGAGGGTGAAGGAAATGTGTCCGGGTAGCACCAGCCATGTTTAACTTCCGGTGGTGCATATATATATATATATATATATACATATTATATATATATATATATAATATACATATGTAATATATATACATATGAATATATATATATATATATATATATATATATATATATATATATATATATATATATATATATATATATAATATATATATATATATATATATATATATATATATATATATATATATATATATATATATATATATATATATATATATATATATATATATATATATATATATATATATACACTTCTAGGGCACAATTTTTCCCGGATACAACATTCATTGAATAGAATGGCTTTTTCACTGTTTTACCAGCTTTTTTTGAAAATTGATTCATATTTTCTAATTATTTTCTTCACTTCATTGTTCAGGTTTACTAATGGACACATAATGGGGTTTCTTCCATTTACTCAGTATTTTTTTTACAAAAACGCGACAGCTGTTTCGTCAACCTATACGTATTGACGTTATCAAGCGTACTGATACAAATATGAGCCTACATGCGTTTTGTGACGTCATGAGGACGGAAAGGTAGTACAATTGCCAGATACCTAGTTTTAAAATATTTACAAAGACTATAGTGAAACATAAAATAAGACAAATAAATAAATATGTTAACAGAAATTATATCAAAAGTTGAAAGTAAGTTATTATATACAAATTTTACATAAATATATATTAATTACATATATGTTTAATTAACAAAATGTCAGTGTGCGCTCCTGGTCTCCGCGTGTGGTAGTGGTCTTGTTCCACGCGGCTGAAGGGCTGCCCTCCTACACGAGGGCAAAGATCGGTCTTGCCTCGCGTTGGATGTTAAGGTTTGGGCGTTGCGTGGCGATGCTGACGGTTCTGATATCAATAAACGATTGTAGTTGCCTTCCTTGTGGATTATTTTGGTGTTTGTGTTGAGAAGTTCTTGCAAGGATAGGTTTTTTATTTGTGGGTATCCACAAAGTGCTGGTGAAATAGCACCTTGGTTTCTGTGGGCCTGCATGCGACGTTTGAGTGTAGATTGTTATGTGTCCGATATAGCATTTTTTTTGGGGGGACTGACATTGCTCGTCAGCGCAGACAAACTTGTAAACTATATCAGATTCAACCTCTTTCTCCGTCGATGGAGCCGTACTATTTTTCATTACCAGTGAGGCCGTAAGATTTGGCTTGCAGTAAATTCTTGCTGTTATTTTGTTATATGGTGCTAGGGGGGGGGGGGTGGTTCCTCTTCGCAGTATACCAAGGAGGGCTTTCCTTTCGTCTTCGTGGTGTTTGTTGTAGATATCTGATGGTATATCACTATTTCTTTGTCTTTGTCTTGTGTGTTGTCCCATCGGGGTCGGGTTTTGGAAAGCCTCTAATCTCTTTTTGACAACTTGCTGGATCATGTCATCTGGGTAGCCGTTATTTGTGAGCAGCTGTTGAACTCTGTTAATTTCTTCGTTCGTCGCTTTCCACGTCGAACAGTGTGTTAAGGCACGTTTTATGTAGCATTTACCACAGACCGTTTATATGCATCAGGGCATTCTCCTCTAGCATTTAAGCATCTCCCAGCATCTGTCTTTTTAGTATATACGGTGGTATTGTATTTGTTGTTTTTCTGGGTCACAAGTACGTCCAAGAAGGGGAAGCATTTTCTCA